>NW_015398369.1:5498-6976 GCF_001527695.2 Protobothrops mucrosquamatus
CTCTGGCAATGCAAAAAAAAAAAAAGGCGCGGCACCTGTTTTAAGGTGCCACAACCCGGTTACGTCATTCGGAGGCCACGCCCACCCCAGCTCCGGCAATGCAAAAAAAAAAAGGCGCGGCGCCCGTTTTAAGCATTTGAGCCTTGACTACCATTTCCTCACGTCCCAAGAGTTGCGTGTATTCAAGAAAGTAAGGGCAACTCCAGATACCGGAGCAATTTTGCCTTGAAGCTAATTTTAACGCTTCTTCACCTGTGGTCGTTTAGCCCTTTTAACCGCACCTGGCTAAAATTGCCTCATCTTTATTCCCGAGAGTCAGATCAGCTCCTGGCTCTGAAGTAATTTTAATTAACGTTCACCTTTTTTCTTACTTGAAGTACTTTTACCCTGCAAAGACGTGGCTATCTCACACTTTATTCTGAAGCTAATTTTAACTTATTCACCTGCGCTGGTTTGCTCCTCTTTAAAGGGACATGGCTGAAACTACCTCAGGTTCCACCAAAATTTTACTCTGAGAACCTGAGTCTTGGCTAAAATTACCTCCGGCGCCAAGAATTCACCTTTAAAACTAATTTTAATTCTTATCCCCCCCCCCGTGGTCGTTTGAAGCTAATTTTAACTCTTATTCAGCGGTGGTGGTTTGCTCCTTTTTAAAGGGGCATGGCTAAAATTACCTCAGGCGCCAAGAATTTGATTTATTCCCTAGAGGAAGGTCAGCTCTTGAGGCAATTTTACCTTTAAAATTAATTTTAATTCTTAGCCCCTGTGGTCGTTTGAAGCAAATTTTAACTCTTATTCAGCTATGGTGGTTTGCTCCTTTTTAAAGGGGCATGGCTAAAATTACCTCAGGCGCCAAGAATTTGCTTTATTCCTGAGAGCAAGGTCAGCTCATGAGTCAATTTTACCTTTAAAATTAATTTTAATTCTTAGCCCCTGTGGTCGTTTGAAGCTAATTTTAACTCTTATTCAGCTACGGTGGTTTGCTCCTTTTTAAAGGGGTATGGCTAAAATTACCTCAGGCGCCGAGAATTTGCTTTATTCCCGAGAGGAAGGTCAGCTCTTGAGGCAATTTTACCTTTAAAATTAATTTTAATTCTTACCCCCCTGTGGTCGTTTGAAGCTAATTTTAACTCTTATTCAGCTACGGTGGTTTGGTCCTTTTTAAAGGGACATGGCTGAAATGACCTCAGGTTCCACCAAAATTTTACTTTAAGAACTCGAGTCTTGGCTAAAGTTACCCCAGACGCCAAGAATTTGCTTTATTCCTGAGAGCAAGGTCAGCTCCTGAGGCAATTTTACCTTTAAAATTAATTTTAATTCTTATTCACCTGGACTAGAATTACGTTATTCCCTAAGGGAAAGACCGAGGTAACTATCTTTAGTGACCTTGTGGTATCGGCGTCCTTTTAAATAACACACCGTTGAGATATTACCTCAGCCACCCCTGGCAGTTTTACTCCTAAGAATACACGCCGCGG
>NW_015398370.1:0-1918 GCF_001527695.2 Protobothrops mucrosquamatus
GAACAACCTGCCTCCAGAAGCGGTGAATGCTCCAACACTGGAAGTTTTTAAGAAGAGACTGGACAGCCATTTGTCCGAAATGGTATAGGGTTTCCTGCCTGAGCAGGGGGTTGGACTAGATGACCTCCAAGGTCCCTTCCAACTCTGTTATTCTATCCTCTAATACTAAAACCAACTACAAATAACCGCATGACAAAACGACAACAATGGTGCATTGGAAGATCGGCAAGAAATATCATTTGCCTGCAAGGAAGAATTGGTGGGACCGCAAAATACAGGCAGTCCTCAACTTAACGACCACAATTCGGCCCAAAGTTTTTGTTGCTAAGCAAGTCCGTTGTTAGTGAGTTTTGTCCCATTTTAACACCTTTCTTGCCAAAGGGGGTAAAGGAATCGCCCCAGTCGTTAAGTTACTTAACACGGTCGTTAAGCGAGTCCGGCTTCCCCCTTGACTTTGCTCGTCAGAAGGTTGCAAAAGGGGAAGACAGGACCCTGGGACACGGCGACCGTCATAAATACGAGTCAGTTGCCAAGTGTCCGAATATTGATCATGTGACCACGGGGGATGCTGGAACAGTCGTTAAGTGTAAAAAACAAGGATAAGTCACTTTCTTCAATGCCGTTGTAACTTCGAACGGTCACTGAATGAATTGTGCTAAATTGAAGACTACTTGTAGACACAATAATAGAAAATGAAGAGGTTAAAGTGCTTTGGGATTTTAGAATTCAAACCAATAATTAACCATGTGATTCCCTGAAATAATTAGAATAGAATAGAATAGAATAGAATAGAATAGAATAGAATAGAATAGAATAGAATAGAATAGAATAGAAATAGCAGATTATAGAATGGAAAAGAACGGAACGGAACGGAACGGAACAGAACAGAATAGAATAGAATATGGAACGGGGAATAGAATGGAATAGAATAGAATAGAATAGAATAGAATAGAATAGAATAGAATGGAATGGAATGGAATGGAATGGAATGGAACGGAACAGAACAGAACAAAACAGAATAGAAAGGAATGGAATGGAATGGAATGGAACGGAATGGAATACAACAGAACAGAACAGAACAGAACAGAATAGAATATGGAATAGAATATGGAATAGAATAGAATATGGAATAGAATAGAATGGAATGGAATGGAATGGAACGGAACAAAACGGAACGAAACAAAATAGAATATGGAATGGGGAATAGAATAGAATAGAATAGAATAGAATAGAACAGGGCTTTTCAACCAGTGGTACGGGCACCACCTGTGGTACATTGGCACCTGGCAGGTGGTACATGACCATCCTAGAAAAGTGGTAGTGGGGGGGGAATGAGCTGAACTGGTGGCAGCACCGCACAAGCCTGAGCGAGAGACGGCTGGAGCTGCAGGGGTGTCCGGGCTCAGCGGAAGCGCCAGGATCAGCGCCAGGCTCCAGCTGGAGCTCGGCGCTCATCCTGGCACTTCTGAGCCCAGAAGAAGCGCCGAGGAGCTGGAATGTTGCAGCATCTCCAGGGTCTTGTGATTTACATTCAGATGCTTGGCAACTGATTCATATTTATGACGGTCACAGTGTCCCAGGGTCATGTGAAGTTTTTGACCCCTTGCTAGGCGACTGATGGTACTCGGATGTTGCCATATCCTAAACGTCGTACAATGGGTGAAAAGGTTGAAAATCCCTGGAATAGAATAGAATAGAATAGAATATTTATTTTATTTATTTATTTATTTATTTTTGGATTTATATCCCGCCCTTCTCCCGTAGGACTCAGGGCGGCTGACAATCTATTTAAAATACATACAAAACAATACAAATTTAAAATTAATTAAAAGGAATATTTAAATATTTGTCGAATTTTAAAATATAATTAGAATTAAAACCCCCCTAAAATTACCCTAGGCCAGTCCTGCAAGCTGGA
>NW_015398370.1:4815-6976 GCF_001527695.2 Protobothrops mucrosquamatus
GAGGAGGAGGAGGAGGAGGAGGAGGAGGAGGAGGAGGAGGAGGAGAACTGTGGGGTTCTTGGTGATCTCTGAGCTTGGTGGTTTTCTTGCAGATGTTTCATGACCCAACTAGGTAACATCATCAGTGCTAGAAGGGAGTGGGGTTTTCAAGGAGAAGGAGGCCTGTGGGGCTCTCTGAGTTTGGATGTCTTGCTGCAGATGTTTTATGACCCAAACTAGCTAACATCAGCAGTGCAGCAGAGAAGGGCATTAAAGTGCATCAATGATTCACCTGTGGAGATGGTTACCAGCATCAAATTCCTGGGTGTGCAGTTAACAAGTAGGCTGGCTTGGTCACTCAACAGTGAGACACTGGTGAAGCGGGCACAGCAGCGTCTGCCTTTTCTGCGTCGCATGAGAAAAGCACATCTTCCTTCCCCTGTCCTGACCATTTTCTGCAGAGGGACGATCGAGAGCATCCTGTCATACGGCATCACAGTCTGGTTTGGAGGCATCCCTGCTTCAGACAGGAAGGCGGTGCAGAGAGTGGTGAGGACAGCAGGAAAGATCATTGGCAGTTCAGAGAGTGGTGAGGACGGCAGAAAAGATCATTGGCAGCTCCCTCCCTCCCATCCAGGACATAGCACAGAAGCGCTGCTTGAGCAGGGTCCGTAAGATTATCTGGGACATTACACATCCTCTCCACGACCTGTTACCTTCTGGGAGGAGGGGGCTCCGTGGTATCTGAAGCAGAACATCCAGATTCAGCCAGAGTTTCATTCCATACAGCATTAACCTTGTGAACTCTCAAGCTTCCTCCTTCCGTTATACATTCAAGATGGACAGTATTTAATAATATTTATTTGCTACGTATATGTAGGGGGGTGGGTCTATACATATGTTGTACATAGCATGTATATGTTGTATAGAGTATGTTTAGATGTGTGTCATGTATGTGTTCACCTTGAGAGCGGGCAACTACATTTCATTTCTGATGTGTGTGTCATGTGTCTGATTAACGAAACACTTAAAAGGACTTTCAGGCATATTTTTCCTAAAAGCATTTATTAAGGTTACAGAGACGTCAGTACAGCATGGTGGAAATGCTTAGGTCTGGCTTCTCTTCCGTTACGCATATACATTCTAAGCATTTTCCCCCCCCCCTTATTTTGGGGTCATGGTTCACATCTTCCAATCAACTTGGAAGATGTGATTTACTTCCGGTTTCTTTTTCCCGGGCTTTCCTTATTCTCCTCCCTTTTTCCCTGTTGCCTGGTTTAACTATAAAAATACCAGACAGTTCTGCATATTGTCAAAGCAAGAATATACAGTATTTGCAGCGTTGACAGTGTGTTGTTGTGCACACAGTAAAAGAAATGACAATAAAAATTATCTTATCTTGTCTTATCTAGAAGTGAAATGTCTTCAAGGAAAAACAAGAAGGTCCAGTTGCCTCTGGAAAAACCACCTTTGGGATGTCTGAAAAGCTAGGAAAAAATCTGGAAAAGTACTGGGAAGACATACTGTAGGTGCAAGCCAGCTTTATCTAACTTTCCCTTTCTTTCACTTAAACTGTAATTCCTTGGGCTTTCTCCTTCATAACTCTTTCTTATGCTTCGCCTTACGTTTATTTATCTGTTTACATCTATCTATTCAATTTATATAGCCACCCGTCTTACATTCGGACGGCTCACATGATTAAAACAGCCCCCCCCCAAAAAACACAATAAGTAAAATACAGAGGACAGTAAAAACAACCCCATTGAAACGGAATTAAAACTGTAAAACATAATCAGACTCATGAGTCAGTCAATAGAATATGTCTTCAGAGGCTTTTGAAAGAGAGAGAGAGAGAGAGAGAGAGAGAGAGAGAGAGAGAGAGAGATTGGTCTAATAAAGGGGTAGGCAACCTTGGCTCTTTTATGACTCGTGGACTTCAACTCCCAGAATTCCTGAGCCAGCCACGCTGAGGGGAAAGGGAGAGGTTTCCAAGCTGAGCCAGGCTGGCTCAGGAATTCTGGGAGTTGAAGTCCACGAGTCATGAGGGGGCCATAGTTCCCCCATGCTGGCTCAGGAATTCTGGGAGTTGGAGTCCACGAGTCATCAAGGGAACCATAGTTCCCCTATGCTGGCTCAGGGATTCTGGGAGTTGAAGTCCACGAGTCATGAGGGGGCCATAGTT
>NW_015398371.1:0-2382 GCF_001527695.2 Protobothrops mucrosquamatus
TTGTTTATCTATCTCACCATTCTCCAACAGAGTCTAGGTCACAAACACAGAGTGGAGAAATATTGATATTTTGCCGCTATTACTGTAATGGAATAGGCTCAGATATGAGCTGTTATCCATGTTTATTTTTCCATCAGCAACAATCTAGGAGTCTTCTCTGCCACTCAGTTTCCTAGAGCTCCTCAGTAAAATCAGAACTTCCCTACATCAATGATCAGGGAGAGATCACTCAGGCACAATCCTATCCAAAGCTCCATCCATCCCCTCATTTTACCAGGCACCTAAAGCCAAGCACAGCCTCGGGGGAAACTCCCAAAGGGCCCTCTGGAAACCAAGTGACACATAGGCAGACCAATCAAATCAGTCCTTTCTGCTCCCCATAGATTGGTGGCACAAGTCAAACTTAAAGCAATTAGAGAATGTATCAGATCTGCCTGACTCGGCTTGGGGGGGGCCCTCACAGGCATCCTGCCATAAAAAAGAAGGGGAGGAGGATGAGAGGGGGGAAAGGGGAGGGAAGGAAGGAAGAAAGAAGGAAAGATGAAATGGCAGTAAAGCTTTGTGTGTACATGATAGGAAATCAGGAGGGGGGGAATGACAGGTGGAAAGGATCAGAGGAGCTGGATCCTGTTTGTACCAGCATCCCATGGCCAGGAACCCTGAGAAATGTGTGGATTACCCCCAAACATCTCAGAATTCTCAAAACATCTTGGCGAGCTCCAGTTGGCTGGAAATGGACTGGGCACAGGGGAGGGGGGCGGGCTGGGGGGCAAACCTACACCTTATTTTTGTATCCAGCAAGCGTGGATTTTGGAGCTGGCTTGACTTTACTGCAACCATCACTCTCAGTAAAAGAACCCTTTGCTTTAACCCAATGGACTCAAAGGTTTTTCTTTCCTAAGGGATCGGACTGGGGCAAGTCTGACAGAAGGATCTCACTATCAGTGGATGTTACAGTCCACTGAATTTCTGATCGTGCCATCTCTATATCCTGATCCAGTTGAATCCAGATCAAGCATGTGTTGGACTCTTGATAATCCTGGATAAATGATTGGCTGGGTCACTTCAGATGCCACCGTAAGGATGACATGTTGAAATCGCCCAGCACCATCCACTTTGGCGACTCTGCTGACACTCGCCACAGCCAACTTATCAGCTTTTGTTTTTAAGAGTTTCATAGCAAAGGAAATATGTTCATATAACTAATTAAAACATTTTTTCCACTAAATACTTCTTATTCTGTCTTCACTTTATGTCAGAAGATGCCAAACGGGAAGTTCTTAAATAATTCTTTTAATGTTGAATTACTTGATAATTCAATACTACTTTCCTCTGAGACTATAAATGACTGTTCATATTTTATAACCAACCTGAATAAATGGATCCATCATTCATATTGTTCTCACCAAAATTTTATTTTATTCTTGCTTTTAAGCCTAACCCCCCCTCCCCCCAAAAATACATTCATTTAAGGAGAGAGAGAGAGAAAGAGAGTTGGGGATGCCAAATCAAACCTCAGCTTTATAAACGGGTTTACTCTGAAGTAAGGTAGTGGAGCAAAATGGTGGTAGTGGAGCAAGGGTTTCTTCGGTCAAAATCTGATCAAATAATGTGATGTGCTCCTGGAGCAATTTAACAAAATATTTGTCTCAATCCAAACAAAATCTTTACGATATGAAACTCTAGCCTAACTATACTGAACCTCAGGCTCCATCTTTGTGATGGACTCTTGTGGGATCGCAAAATCCCGGGGTCCCGCTCCCTGCAGGACGGTGGTGACGTACGTCAGCCTAAACCAACGGGCCTCGCTTTAGGTTAGGAAACACACGGACAACATGCTTCTTCAGGTGAGATGGCAGGCAAAGACCCTGAAGCCTCTCCGTGCCTCTCTTTTATTGGTACATTAGCGTCATAAAGGGGGGGTGTACAAAAAGACAATAGGGGGATGGTTCTTCATTGCCATACACAAAGAACAGGAAACTTAAGTCAAGGAGGTACTAATTCAAGGTAAGCTTTTCAGGAGAAACGAAACTTAAGTCAGGAAATGAAACCTAAGGCAGGCAGGTAAGCTTTTCAGGAGAAACGAAACCTGAGTTAAGGAACCAAATGGATGCAACATCTCCACTGTTTTTTCTTTTTTAAGAAATCTCTGCTCCCACTAGTGACCCCCTTCTACCTCCTCTGAGGCAGGAGGGGGTACTTCCATGAGAATGCGAGATTCCTGTTTGGAGGCAAGGTAAGTAATGGTGGATTCTTCATCCGACGATTCCGGGTGATCTGGATCAGTGTCGGATAAAGTCAGCAGAGCCATTTTTTCCATAGGAAGATCAGGTTTTAAGGATTCATACACGCCCGCATTAGCAAGCATGATATTGATTTTTG
>NW_015398371.1:5412-6975 GCF_001527695.2 Protobothrops mucrosquamatus
GGCAAGTCAAGGATCTTTAGGCAGGTGATATGAAATACAGCCTATATACTGAAGAGATAAGTTATCCTGAAAATAAAATTGAAAATTAGATTTTGGAATAGAAAAAACAATATTAATTAAATCAGTTCCATTTTGATGGTAAGCTCGTGTGCGTCCTAAGGTTATCATTTCAGCAACCACCTGGATAAAAAATAAAAACATTTTGGGATGGGGTGTGGGGTAAATAAAGTCATTCAATACAATATATTTTTTGTACTTTTATCACAGCTAAAACTCCTGTAGGTAATTTAGTAGGATGAAAAATCAAAAGTGTTAACTGACAATGTTTATGTGGAATTCTGTCCACAAGTTGAGCATTCAAGATGTCATTAATTTGTTCCACTGTGGCAAGTGCTCCAGATGGAACTACAATAAAATTTTTAGGTTGTTTTTCTGTGGTCAGTAAATTAAATAATGGATTGAGCAAATTTGTAGGCAAAGAGGATGCCTAACAATTGCTGTAAATTGACCAATGAAATAATGTTGGGTAGGCTCAAATGAGGAAAAGCTGGGTTAAAATAAGAAGAATGCAACTGTATTTTTTCTGGGGCAACTTGCATTCCATAAAGACTTAAATCATGTTGTATATCTGAAAGCCAATTAGATTGTGTCTTTGGTGTTCCAATTAGAATATCACCCATTAAATGATATACCAAAGCCAATGGGTGACGTTTGTGCTACGCAGCAAGAGTGGATATCAAATTTCCCCTTTGTTCCACCCTGCTCCAATCGTAATTCTAAGCAGAGAAAAAAAATTTTAAACGAATATCTCCCCCCCTCTTTTTCCCTCTTGTAAAGCAACACAGCCAGCCGAAAGAGAGGGGGGGGAACTCATCACCAAAAAATTCACAGCCTGGGAGAGAGTGGGTGGGGGATGGGGCTTGAGGGCTAACACACACACTTAGGTATCACCAAATGAACTCATTCACTTCCATTCTAACTGCTTTCATAAATAATTCCACATACAAATATTTCTTTTCATACTTTTTCCAGGCAAACCTTTTATTCTTAAATAAGGCCTTTTTGTATTGTTGTTATCAGAGAGGGTTAGACCCTCTTCCAAGTCTTGGAAATAACACAGAACAACATAGACAAACATATATACACAAATACAGTTAAAACAACATTTATTTAAACATATGACTTGTCCTGCAAGAAGCGAGAAAAATCAAGAGCTGATTTCCACCAAACATGTGGTCTTTATATAGGGCCCTATATCATCTCCTGTTTTTCTCACCATTCCAAGCCCAAGCATAATGTTCTGGGTGGCCACACACACACACACATATATACATATACACAAAACACATTACACTTCAACACAAAGACATTGTCTGACAGGGTTAAACTTAACAGTTACATGAAGTTTCAAAACATTCCAATTGTTCAAAACGCATTGCAGAGGAGTGCATTTTGAGTTAATTTATGTCTTTAAATTACTCTGAAGATTCCCCTTATTGTTTCCACTTCAAGATAGTTTCTCTAATATTTGCTGTGTGGGGGTGTATGAGGTCTGAGAAGAAT
>NW_015398372.1:0-6974 GCF_001527695.2 Protobothrops mucrosquamatus
GGCACCACGCGCTGGCATTTCTTCTGCTGGTTACTCATGGCCCAGGAGTTGGCGAAATTGTAGCTGTTCTCTTCCAATATCCCTGAAGTGGACAGGAGAGAAAAGGCAACAGTATTACGACAACCTGATTAGAATCCCCTTGTGAACACACACTTTTAGTGGGTCACGGAGAGACCTGCGTTGTAACCCACTAGCCAAAGCCGATCGTTCTCTTTGGAAGCAGTGGGACAACCAGCCTCCAGAAGTTGTGGGTGGTCCAAGACTGGAGGCTTTTAAGGAGAGATTGGACAACCATTTGTCTGAAATGGTAAAGGGTTGGACTAGAAGACCTCCAAGGTCCCTATTCTATTCTATTCTATTCTATTCTATTCTATTCTATTCTATTCTATTCTATTCTTCTACTCTACTCTACTCTACTCTACTCTGTTCTATTCTTATTCTATTCTATTCTATTCCTTATTCTATTCTATTCCTTATTCTATTCTATTCCTTATTCTATTCTATTCTATTTCCTATTCTATTTCCTATTCTATTCTATTTCCTATTCTATTCTAATTCCTGTTCTATTCTATTCTTTTCTATTCTAGTCTATTCCTTATTCTAGTCTATTCCTTATTCTATTCTATTCTTATTCTATTCTATTCTTATTCTATTCTATTTCCTATTCTATTTCCTATTCTATTCTATTTCCTATTCTATTATAATTCCTGTTCTATTCTTTTCTATTCTATTTTATTCTATTCTAATCTATTCTATTCATTTCTTATTCCATTCTTCTTCTTCTTCTGCTCCTCCTCTTCCTCCTCCTCCTTCTTCCCCCTCTTCCTCCTCCTACCAACAACTTTAAGGTGTGAGGATTTGCCAATTTGGCAGAGGCTGAGAAATTAGCTGTTTCAATCAGCTAATTCAAGTTTATTTACTTAGAACCGTTTCTATCTTTACTTTTACTACTACTAGCAGTTGCCAGAGCCATTTTGAAGGAAAACATTGGAGGGCAATGTAATAAGTGACTAAATCTATGTGGCTTCCTTCAACTCTCCAGTGGCATTAAGGCTCAGCTTATCCTTCTGCTCTAAGCCGGGGGTCTTCAAACACGGCCCCTTTTATGACTTCGTGGACTTCAACTCCCAGAATCCCTCAACCTCATGAGATGTATTTGGACAAGAAAGCAAAAACCGAAGGAGGGAGATCCTGAATGAAAAGCAGGACGCAACCCCGATCGGTCATCATTGCCTTGCTTTGCCCTCCGTTTATATTCCACCCGCTCCCAAATTCTTTGGAAAATAAAGCTTTATATCACAAGGGCGCTGCTCAACACACATTGAGTTCCTTACACAAGAGTCCTACCTTCTTCCCCAAGTGTGGAAGCCCTGGCTAAAGAAGAGATGAAACCATAAGAGCATCAGACTCTCTCTAAAGACATTGGCAAGGCAGAAAATACCAACAACCTCAGAAACACGGTCCGTTTTTTAAAAAAAGAAGAAGAAGAAGAACTAGTACAGTGTTTCTCAACCTTGACAATTTTAAGGCATGTGGACTTCAACTCCCAGAATTCCACAGCCAGCAATGCTGGCTGTGGAATTCTGGGAGTTGAAGTCCACATGCCTTAAAATTGTCAAGGTTGAGAAACACTGATACTAGTAGATTGCGCAATTTAGTTCCCATCTTTCTACGGGGGAGAACCCATTGCTATCCGATCACAGATATGGAAAAATACTGCAGTTTCTGGATTATCTTTTTTTTTTTTTAAAGAGAACAATTAAGCTTCAAACATGTTTTACACAGGGTACTTTTTTTTTTCCCATGAGAAAACAAACTGGAAATTTCCTTCCTAAAAATAATACGAGCATGGGGGTTTTTTTTGTTTTTTTTTATGCCTTATTCACTGATCTTCCTTGGAAGAAGAAAAACCAGAAAAGTGACTCAGCTTTTCAAGTGGGAAGCATGTGGATTTCACCCTGTTTTGGGGCCTGGGGGCAGATGTTGATTTTTCTAGAGCACGTCAGCATTCACACAACACAGCCGCCGCCACACCAAAGTACATTTAGGTGAGAAAAACCAAATGCACAGGTACAGTATAGGTGGCACCTTGCTCAATAGTAGCAACTGTGAGAGGGATCTTGGGAGTCCTAGTGGATAATTACTTAAATGTGAACCAGCCGTGTGCTGCAGCTGCCAAAAAGGCCAACACAATTCTAGGCTGCATTAACAGAGGGAGAGAATCAAGGTCACATGAAGAGTTAATACCACTTTACAAGGCCTTGGTAAGGTCACACTTGAAATACAGCAGCCAGTTTTGGTCACCACAATGTGAAAAAGATGTTTAGACTTTAGAAAGAGTGCAGAGAAGAGCAACAAAGATGATTAGGGGACTGGAGGCTAAAACATATGAGGAACGGTGGCTGGAATTGGGAGTGTCTAGTTTAAGGAAGAGAAGGACGAGGGGTGACAGGATAGCAGCCTTCCAGTATCTCAGGGGCTGCCCCAAAGAAGAGGGAGTCAAGCTATTCTCCAAAGCACCAGAAGGCAGGACAAGAAGCAACGGGTGGAAACTAATCAAGGAGAGAAGCAACCTGGAACTAAGGAGAAATTCCCTGACAGTTGGAACAATTAACCAGTGGAACAACCTGCCTCCAGAAGCGGTGAATGCTCCAACACTGGAGGTTTTTAAGAAGAGGCTGGACAACCATTTGTCTATCCTCCTACATTTCTATTAAAGCTGGCTTTTATTTCAAACAAAACATTCCTTTGCTAGCATTCCTTGATAGCTGGACTTTGTCCATGCTTTGGATCCAGAGCAACATCATCATGAAAAGACGTTGTACGGGATTTCCACTACTTAGTTACTCCATATATTTTTTTTTCAGTCCTGCGCTAACGTTCAGGAGTCTGCGCTCTCACAAGGGGTCTTGTTAAGGTCAGGTCTTCAACAGAGGCCCCACCACTGGGCTGATAGTTAAAAGTGTAAATTCAGACCAGAATTTTGGGAGGGGCCTTCTTGCATTATCATCAGCATCTGGAGAAAAGTAGCCAGCTTGCTTGTGGATGACATCATAATAATAATAATAATAATAATAATAATAATAATAATAATAATAATAATAATAATAATAATAATAATAATAATAGTAGTAGTAGTAGTAGTAGTAGTAGTAGTTGTAGTAGTAGTAGTAATAATAATAATAATAATAATAATAATAATAATAGTAATAATAATAATAATAATAATAAAGTTGGAAGGGACCTTGGAGGTCATCTAGCCCAACCCCCTGCTCAGGCAGGAAACCCTACGCCATTTCAGACTTCATAGGAGGAAACTTCACATTGCCTCTCAGTAATAGTTGACCCTGGAGCCCAAACTACAGGGAGTCCTCAACATAACGACCACAACAAATTTATGACGCTAAGCGAGACATTTGTTAAGTGAGTTTGCCCCGTTTTATGACTTTCCTTGCCACGGTCGTTAAGCAAATCACTGCAGTGATTAAGTTAGTAACCCCGTTGTTAAGTAAATCCGACTTCCCCCCATTGACTTTGCTCGTCAGAAGGTCGCAAAAGGAGGTCACATGACCCCCGGGGGAACGCTGCGACCGTCGTAAATCTGAGTCAGTCGACAAGCGTCTGAATTTTGATCACATGACCACAGGGAGGCCGCGACGGTCGTAAGTGTGGAAAAACGGTCATAAGTCTCTTTTTTCGTTGCTGTTGTAACTTCGAACGGTCGCTAAACGAACTTCTGTAAGTCGAGGACTCATTGTAATTTGTCCTTTGTTGCTTTACTTTTCTTTTGAGCCCTTTGGAAAATCACAGATACAGCAGCACGCTCTTAAACTGAGCCAACATTCCATGTTTTTTTGTCTTTTAAAGTAAATTAAAAAGAAAAGTTTTTCAGGGGCAATGAATGAATCATCTAAGCTGGAACTAAGTCAGTCAAAAACAACAAAAAGAGAGATTTCACATTTGGCTGTTAACTCCTCGACCCTTTCCAAGAGGCGTCAAATTGCGTAAGGTTTTATTCCAGTAAACTGCTTTTTTTTTTCCTTTCTGCCCAGCTGCCCTGCAGCTTTCACCAGATAGGTCGAATTCTTAAACTTTGTACTGCTGGACCCGAAAGTAGAAATTAGGAGGTGTTTGAAGGCACATTTTTGTGCCCAACTCCTGTCACCAAGGGCGAATTTGCCTTCCATTTACCTTCCAGCAGCTGTTTGCAGTGAACGCTATTTGCTATTTTTGACTTTGCATTACAAATTGCCATTTTTCCCCAGTGGGAAGAACCCGCAGCCCCAGATCTGGAAATGGAAATCTGAAAATGGCTAAAAAAAATGTCAACTTTGAGCAAAATGGGCTTGAGAGACTGAACACCCTGGAAGAGAGTCTGTTCAGGGATCGACAATGAAGGAGCTGATCTGGAAACATCTTTATAGCCACCACAATGATCAGCAGAAACCAGGCTAAGAAATCAATCTTGCTAAAGCAATAGATCCCTTTTTATCCATTAGACTAGGACAGGGGTAGGCAACCTTGGCAACTTTAAGCCTCGTGGACTTCAACT
This sequence comes from Protobothrops mucrosquamatus, assembly GCF_001527695.2. Lineage (NCBI taxonomy): Eukaryota > Metazoa > Chordata > Lepidosauria > Squamata > Viperidae > Protobothrops > Protobothrops mucrosquamatus. The sequence continues at coordinate 4,553 of NW_015398372.1, forward strand.
CCCAGAATTCCTGAGCCAGCATGGCTCAGCTTGGAAACCTCTCCCTTTCCCCTCAGCCTGGCTGGCTCAGGAATTCTGGGAGTTAAAGTCCACAAGTCATAAAAGAGCCAAGGTTGCCTACCCCTGGCCTAGGAACAGCTTCCATCCTGTGATGAGATCTGCAATACCATCAATTCAAACATCCACATCTGCCTCTCCCAGGTCCTTGGTAAGGACTCGATGGGTAGACAGAAATGTCAAATCCAGTCTGAACATCTGGCTGACTGTGTGATTAATAATAATAATAATAATAATAATAATAATAATAATAATAATAATAATAATAATAATAATAAAAAAGTTGGAAGGGACCTTGGAGGTCATCTAATCCAACCCCCTGTTCAGGCAGGAAACCCTATATCATTTCAGACAAATGGCTGTCCAGTCTCTTCTTGAAAACTTCCAGTGTTGGAGCATTCACCGCTTCTGGAGGCAGGTTGTTCCACTGGTTAATTGTTCTAACTGTCAGGAAGTTTCTCCTTATATTCTAGGTTGCTTCTCTTCTTGATCAGTTTCCATCCGTTGCTTCTTGTCCTGCCTTCAGGTGCTTTGGAGAATAGCTTGACTCCCTCTTCTTTGGGGCAGCCCCTGAGATACTGGAAGACTGCTATCCTGTCTTCCCTCATCCTTCGCTTCATTAAACTAGACATTCCCAATTCCAGCAACCGTTCCTTGTATGTTTTAGCCTCCAGTCCCCTGATCATCTTTGTTGCTCTTCTCTGCACTCTTTCTAGAGTCTCAGCATCATGAGGGGAACCTCAAGGTCTTAGGTACTCTTCAACATCTTCATAAAAGATTTAAATGAGGGGATAGAAGGGGAATTCTATCAAATTTGCAGACAGCACTAAGCTAGGAGGAACAGCCAACCCTTGAGAAGATAGACTCTTGATGCAGAACACTGGGCCCTATCCAACAAAACACAACTCAGTAGCAAGAAAAGGGTCTTACACTTAGGCAAGGAAAACCAAATGCAAAAGTGTAGAATAGGTGGCAGTAGGCTCAACAATAGTAGCTGTGACAAGGATCTAGGAATCCTAGTGGACACCACTTATGGATGAGGCACCAGTGTGATGCAGTTGCCAAAAAAGCCAACTCAATTCTAGACTGCCTCAAGAGAGGAACAGCATCGAGATCACAGGTAATATTAGCACCGCTTGGTAAGACCACCCTTGGGATAATGTGGTCTTACCAAGTGGTGCTAATATTACCTGTGATCTCGATACTACTCCTCTGTTGAGGCAGTTGCCACGATCTAGTTTAACCCCACGAGGCTGACACGGATGTCTTGCAAAGCGATGCACTCCAGACAAAATGTAGAGGTGCATAATGTGTGGGCAATATTGGAAGCTTTCAAATAAATGTTACCGGAAAGAATGGATGGCTGTGAAAGTTGGACCATAAGAAAGACTGAGCGCCAAAGAATGGAGGCCTTTGAACTCTGGTGCTGGAGAAGACTCCTGCGAGTCCCCTGGACTGCAAGGCGATCCAACCGGTCAGTCCTAGAGGAGATCCACCCCGACTGCTCTTTAGAAGGCCAGATCCTGAAGTTGAAACTCAAGTCCTTTGGCCACCTAATGAGAAGGAAGGACTCACTGGAGAAGAGCCTCATGCTGGGAAAGATGGAGGGCAAGAGAAGAAGAAGGGGACGACAGGGAAGGAGGTGGCTGGATGGAGTCCCTGAAGCAGGAGGCGGGAGCTTCAATGGACTCCAGAAGATGGTAGAGGACAGGAAGGCCTGGAGGAACGTTCTCCATGGGTTCGTGATGGGTCAGACACGACTTCGCAACTAACAACAACAACCTACTAAATGCTCACCTTCCTGGGTCATGAAGTCATCCTCAGCAAATCTGTTGAAGTTCCCACAGAGTCCACACGTCCTGTTGTAATGCTTTCCTGCAAGGCTTAGAAGGACGTTCCCATTGGTGTCAATCTTCGCCACGAAGCCCTGTTCCTCACCGGACAGCTTATAATAGCCGGCTTCCCTTTCCAGAAAGACCCCGTTGGAGGCATAGGGTACCAAAACCCTGTTACAAGAGAAAGGACAGATTCTCTTACTACGAGGTGTAGAAAATAACACATATTTTTTTTTGATGCTGGGATACAGCATGGTCCTCCACTTAGGACCACAGTTGAGCCCAACATTTCTGTTGCTAAACGAGACAGTGGTTCAATGACCTTTGCCCCGTTTTACGACCTCTCTTGCTACCATTGTTAAATGAATCCCTGCAATTGTTAAGTTAGAAACCCAGTTGTTAAGCGAATCCGGCTTCCCCCATTGATTTTGCTTGTCAGAAGGTCAAAAAAAGGGGATCACGTGACCCCGGGGGGACGCTGCGACCGTCATAAGTATGAACCAGTTGCCAAGGGTCTGAATTTGGAGAAC
>NW_015398373.1:0-1880 GCF_001527695.2 Protobothrops mucrosquamatus
AAGGAAGGAAGGAAGGAAGGAAGGAAGGAAGGAAGGAAGGAGAAAGGGAAGAAGGAAGGAAGGAAGGGGGCAGAGAAAAAAGTGGAGATAGATGTAAGAAGAAAAGAAAAAGGAGAAAGAAAAAAGAAAGAAAGAAAAAGAAAGAAAGAAAGTGAAGGAAGGGAGGGAGGGAGGAAGGGAGGGAGGAAGAAAGAAAGAAAGAGAAAGGGGACAGAGAAAAAAATGAAGTTCGATATAAGAAAGAAAAAGAAAGAAAGAAAAGAAAGAAAGATGGAAGGAAGGAAGGAAAGAAGAAAGGAAGGAAGGAAGGAAGGAAGGAAGGAAGGAAGGAAGGAAGGAAGGAGAAAGGGAAGAAGGAAGGAAGGAAGAAAGAGGACAGAGAAAAAAGTGGAGATAGATGTAAGAAGAAAAGAAAAAGGAGAAAGAAAAAAGAAAGAAAGAAAAAGAAAGAAAGAAAGAAAGAAAGGGAAGGAAGGGAGGGAGGAAGAAAGAAAGAAAGAAAAAGAAAGGGGACAGAGAGAAAAAATGAAGTTTGATATAAGAAGGAAAAAGAAAGAAAGAAAAAGAAAGAAAGAAAAGAAAGATGGAAGGAAGGAAGGAAAGAAGAAAGGAAGGAAGGGAGACAAAGAGAAAAAATGGAGATAGATGAAAGAAAGAAAAAGAAAGAAGAGAAAGATTAAAAAGTGCAGAAAGAGAGAATGAAAAAGAAAACAGAAAAAAAGGAGACTTCCAGTTTCTTCTTCTTCTTCTTCAGCAAACAGGAGCACATTTATAACAATACCTCTGACTTTAAGGGTTCCAACAGAGCGGCCCCCTTCTTCCTCTTAGCCAGACTGGCCCACTTCTCCAGAGCCCAGGTCCGGGTGGCACCCACTGCTGCTGCTCCGTGCCCCCAGGCTGCCTGCCACTCAAGCGTGGGCCCAGCGGGCTCTCGGCCCTCCTTCCGGCGGGTAAAAGGGGGGGGGGCAAAGTCTCTTCTCTTTTTCCAGATCAGTCCCCCCCCCCCCCGACTTTTAGAATTCGCTGCTTGCCCTCCCTGAGAAAAGTGCTCGCTTCTCTTTCTTCTGCCCACTTCTCCTTCTCGGTATCTCAGAGTCTTCTACACCGTTTGCCAGAGCCGGGCCGAACCCCCAAAACACAACCACATCCACAGGTTATTGTCCAAAATAAAAAACGGGTCGCCACTTCACTTTTCCATTTGTTCTTTTGTTGCGTTTCGGGGTTTTTTTTTGCTCTGGAAGATTGTGGGTCCATCAAGTCTACCTCTCCTTTCCCCACCGTGGCAAAACATTTCTGGAAAAACCAGATTTATTTAATTCTTTCTTTCTTTCTTTCTTTCTTTCTTTCTTTCTTTCTTTCTTTCTTTCTCTTTCTTTCTGTCTTTCTCTCTCCCTCACTCCCTTTCCTTCCTTCCTTCCTTCCCTTTTCTTTCTTTCTGTCTGTTTTTCTCCCTCCCTCACTCACTCACTCACTCACTCATTCCCTTTCTTTCTCTTTCTTTCTTTTTCTTTCTTTCTTTCTTTCCTTCCTTCCTTCCTTCATTCCTTCCTTCCTTCCTTCCTTCTTTCTGCTTCCTTCCTTCCCTTTCCATATTTCCTTCTTTTTCTCTTTCCCTCCCTCCCTTTTTCCTTCCTTCCTTCCTTCCTTCCTTCCTTTCTTCCTCTCCTTTTCTTTTTTCTGTCTGTCTTTCTCTCTCCCTCATTCCCTCACTCTTTCCTTCCTTTCTTCCTTTCCTTCTTTTCTTTCTTTCTGTCTTTCTCCCTCACTCCCTCATTCTCTTTCTTTCTTTCTCTTTCCTTCCTTCCTTCTTTCTTCCTGCTTCCTTCCTTCCCTGTTTCCATATTTCCTTCTTTTTCTTTCTCCCTCCCTCCCTCTTTTTC
>NW_015398373.1:5650-6974 GCF_001527695.2 Protobothrops mucrosquamatus
CACGCACACACACACACTGTGGCAGTGAGGATCAGCCTTGCAAAAGTGAAACGACAGACAACCTGCATTCCCACGGCTGCAGGTCAACAAACCTTCATGTAACCTCGATCAGTTTTGCCCCGGATCTGTTCATCCAAATGTTGGCTTTCCCCCCATCCCCACCCCCCCATCCGAACCAGTTTATATGGATCAAACGCAAACCAGGCAGCGAAGAGAGCAACCCCGGCCGAGCCATCCAAGCTGCGCAGTTGGCCCAAGTGGGTAGGTGCATAGGATTCCGCGCAAAGCCACTTTGCGCTCGACGCCTGGCCAGAGCGAGGGCGCGCACCGGGGACATCCCGGGGACCCCTCTCCTCTGCCCCCCCTTTTCTTTGCCCCGCCCACTTTTCCAGGCAATCCTCTGTGTGTGTGTGTGTGTGTGTGTGTGTGTGTGTGTGACTGGCTTGTCTCCTTGGAAGGAGCGCCCGGTCGGGAGACCCCGCTGGAAGGACGCGCACGGCCGTCCTCCTCTTCCTCCTCCTCCCCCTTTACGACCTGGTGCCCCCCCTCTTCCTCCGCGGGACTACAACTCCCATCGCTCCGGCGAGCCCCCCCAGTAGCACCCGACGGACTGCTTCCCTCTACCGGGTTGAATAGGCCTGTTGCGCGAAGAGGGGGTCCGAGGGGCGCGAAGGCAGGGCCGGGGAGGAGAAACTCGGGGGTCGCTTAGGTGGGCCCCCCCCGCCTCGTCCCTCAATGCCAGACACCCCCGGGAAACAGACGATGCCGGCTGATGGGACGGGGGGGGGAAGAGGAAAGGGCGGCTGGGTCCGAAGGATCGGGCTCGGACGGAGGGAGAGGCAGCCGGGGACCCAAATGAGGACCCCCGCCCCTTCTTTCACAACCCCCCCCCCAAAAAAAACGATGCCGGCTGATGGGACGGGAAGGCAGGAAAGAGCAAAGGGGGGCTGGCTTCCAAGGATCGGGGCGGGAGTGAGGGAGGGGAGCATGGGGGGGCCCAGATGGGGACCCCCGTCCCGTCCTTCCATTCCACCCCCCACCCACCCCCCCAACAGATGTTGCCGGCTGATGGGACAGGCAGGCAGGAAAGAGGAAAGGGAGACTGGGTCCCAAGCATCGGGCCGGGAGCGAGGGAGGGGGACATGGGGGGAGGGCGCCCCGTCCCTCAATTCCACCCACCCCCCCAAACAGACGGGGCGCGTCCCCCCCTGCTGGAACGAGGCGGGAAGGCAGGAAAGAGGAAGGGGCGGCTGGCTTCGAAGGAGGGGGGTGAGCGAGGGAGGGGGCAAGAGGGGGACCCCCGCCCCGTCCCTCAATTCCACCC
>NW_015398374.1:0-2169 GCF_001527695.2 Protobothrops mucrosquamatus
AATGGTGCATATTACATTTCCCTTCTCATCAGTATTTTCCTTGGCGAAGTCACAACTTTTTCTGAATTCCCAAGAGTTAAAAAACATGGCTCTAAAAAGGAGCAAGATTAATGCATTGTTGATCTATGTAATCATCAACGGGTGAACAGAGGGCCATATGTATATACTGTATGTATGTGTGTGTGTGTATGTGTGCGTGTGTGTGTGTGTGTGTGAGAGAGAGAGACAGAGAGAGATGGGGAAGGAAAATTACAAGGATTCATCTGCCCCACCTTCTTGTCAACCTGATGAACATTTTATCAGATCAATTATATAGCTAATCCAAGCATGTTCAGACGAATATAAACAGGGAGGAATAATGTACATCGTCTGAAAAATGTGTCAACTTTAAGTATTTGATTGAGCTAATATTTAGATAATGGACCTTTTCCAATATTTTGTAACAGGTCTGCAATCCAACTGAAAGTGAATCAACAAAGGAACATAAAAGAAAATCTTAATGGCATTCTACAGAGGTAAGAGAATTTAATCTACCCACACATCCCTGAACAATTTGATCCTTTTACCCTGACTTCTAATGTCATGTCCCAGGTCAACACAATGAGTGGTAAGATACTGTGCATCAGCTTTGCTTGTACATTAGGAATGGACAAATTTTGGTGGCTGGAAGTCACACTTAACTTCTTGTGGTTTGTCCATGAATCACAGAGGGCAGAAGGGAAAGGGAATAGAGCACTTTATCTAAGCAGGGCCCTGTTTTTAACTGTTTTTCTTCGAGTTTGAAATGACATTTTATAATAATAATAATGATGATGATGATGATGATGATGATGATGATGATGATGATGATGATGATGTGATGATGATGATGATGATGATGATAAAGTTGGAAGGGACCTTGGAGGTCATCTAGTCCAACCCCCTGCTCAGGCAGGAAACCCTATACCATTTCGGACAAATGGCTGTCCAGTCTCTTCTTAAAAACTTCCAGTGTTGGCACATTCACCGCTTCTGGAGGCAGGTTGTTCCACTGGTTAATTGTTCTAACTGTCAAGAAGTTTCTCCTTAGTTCTAGGTTGCTTCTCTCTTTGGTTAGCTTCCACCCATTGCTCCTTGTCCTGCCTTCAGGCGCTTTGGAAAATAGCGTGACTCCCTCTTCTTTGTGGCAGCCCCTGAGATATTGGAACACTGCTATCATGTCCCCCCTCATCCTTCTCTTTGTTAAACTAGACATACCCAATTCCAGCAACGGTTCCTTATATGTTTTAGCCTCCAGTCCCCTAATCATCTTTGTTGCTCTTCTCTGTAGTCTCAACATCTTTTTTACATCATGGTGACCAAAACTGGATGCAGTATTCCAAGTGTGGCCTTACCAAGACATTATAAAGTGGTGTTAATACTTCACGTGATCTTGATTCTATCCCTCTGTTAATGCAGCCTAGCACTGTGTTGGCTTTTTTGGCAGCTGCAGCACACTGCTGGCTCATATTTAAATGATTGTCCACTAGGACTCCAAGATCCCTCTCACAGTTACTACTATTGAGCAAGGTACCCCCTATACTATACCTGTACATTTGGTTTTTCTTATCTAAATGTAGAACCTTACTTTTTTCACCATTGAATTTCATTTTGTTAGATAGCGCCAGTGTTCAAGTCTGTCCAGATCCTCCTGTATCCTAAGCCAGTCTTCTGGAGTGTTGGCTATTCCTGCCAGCTTAGTGTCATCTGCAAATTTGATGAGTTCCCCATCTATCCCCTCGTCCAGAACGTTGATGAAGATGTTGAAGAGCACTGGGCCCAGAACAGAGCCCTGGGGCACCCCACTACACACTTCCCTCCATGTAGATGCGGTTCCACTGAGGACCACATGCTGAGTACGGCCGGTCAGCCAGCTACGGATCCATCTGGTGGTGATGCTGTCTAACCCGCATATTTCTATCTTCTTGAGTAGTAGGTTGTGGTCTACTTTGTCAAATGCCTTACTGAAGTCCAAGTAAATTATATCCACAGCATTCCTCTGATCCACTAATTTTGTCACTTGGTCAAAGAATGCAATAAGATTTGTCTGGCATGATCTGTTTTTGACAAACCCATGTTGGCTTTTAGTAATGACTTTGTTTGCCTGTAGGTGTTCGCTGATTCGTTGTTTGATTATCTTTTCCAGAATCT
>NW_015398374.1:5966-6974 GCF_001527695.2 Protobothrops mucrosquamatus
TTTTTTATATTATATATTTGGTGGGAAAAAAACACCTCTCCCCACAACACATACAGAAGCAAGTACCATCTTTCAAAAAATGACTCCTTTATAGACTACAGCAGAAGAGGAAAGGATTAAACTCTTTCTTCCTAAAATTGGTTAATTATCAAGCCTGATGCTATATGCATTTTTCCAGTTCTGCATATTAAGTGCAAAGCTGCATTTAAAGTGATACTACCATGAAACTTGAGGTCCTTCAAGACACAAAAAGTAGGCCATGGTAAGTATAGCATCTTTAACATTGATAGAGTTTATCTGGCCATCACTCAAAGCTACTTTAATTGTATCTATAATTATTTCACCTTTGTATCTTCAGTTCAAGGGCAACTAGTCACATTGCTTTATGTTGTGCCAAGACTTTCATGGCTGACTGAAAATGAAGTTTTCAGTTCCAGTCCCACAAAGTCATTTCACACACATGTATTTCAGGTATATGGATGACATCTTTATCACTTGGATTCAGGAACATCAGGCATCTGAGATGTTCAACCAGCACTTTAAGAGTTTCATTTCATTTCATTTCATTTTTCATTTCATTTTATTAAATTTATACCCCGCCCTTCTCCCGTAGGACTCAGGGCGGCTTACAGCCAGTTAAAAACAATTTAATACAATACAATAGAAGTTTTAAAAATCATTAAAAATAAATATATAATCGGCCGCTACTACTAAAATTTGGCTAAAACCAATTTAAAACACCCCTAGGCCAGTCCTGCCCGCTGGAACAACCAGGTCTTAAGGGCGCGGCGGAAGGAGGGGAGATCCGTAATGACCCGGATCTCTGGGGGCAGCTCGTTCCAGAGGGTGGGTGCTCCGACAGAGAAGGCCCTTGCCCTGGGGGTCGCCAGCCGACACTGTCTGGCCGACGGCACCCTGATGAGGGCCTCTCTGTGGGAGCGTATCGGCCGGTGGGAAGCAATCTGTGGCAGAAGGCGGTCTCGGATATAACCAGGTCCAATGCCATGG
>NW_015398375.1:0-2282 GCF_001527695.2 Protobothrops mucrosquamatus
CCCAAACAAATGCGTTCACATTCACATAAATGCATTAAAGAAAGGCAGCCTAATGGCTTCCTTGGAGGTTTCCTTTGAAAAATTATATGATGAACACCTGATGGTGTCTAACCTGCAGTTAAAATGTTCCCACTGGATAGAATACATCTTCAGTTTAAACACACCCTCTTTCTAGCCAAGGTTAACAATACTCAGGTATACACAGACAGGAGCCATGATCACCGAACACCAACCCCACCCAGCATCCCAAAAGTAGGTGTCCAGATTGTGGCAGAGATACAGGTAGTCCTTAATTCACGACCACAATGGAGTCCAAAATTTCTGTTGTTAAATGAGACATTTGTTAAGTGACATCACTTGTCAAGTGAAAAATTGCAGTTGATAAGTTAGTAACCCGCTTGTTAAGTCAGCCTGGCTTCCCCACTGACTTTACTTGTCAGAAGGTCACAAAAGGTGATCCACCTGACCTTAGGACACAGCGGCGGCCATAAATATGAACCAGTTGCCGAGCATCTGAATTTTGATTACATGATGATGGGGATGACGGGATGATGGGGATGCTGCAAAGGTGGTAACTTTGAAAAATGGTCATAAGTCACATTTTTCAGTGCCTTTGCAACTTTGAACTATCACTAAAAGAACTGTTGTAAGTCGAAGGACTACCTGTATTCTGCTTCTTCGGGGATAGGTTCCTTGACCACAAAGTCGACCTTTTTCGACAGCTCCCAACTTGTTTGTCCCCTCCTGAGTCAGAAACAACAACTACCGGTACTATTAATGGGTAGGCATAATAAAAGTCAAAGTCCTCAGCTAACAAGAAGCGGGCAAAGGCAAGGAGGGAAGGTAAAAGTTCACTTCAAAGGCGCTTACGTGTGGCGCTATCCTTTTAAGCATTAAGAGATACTGGACGGAGATGGAGCAGCGTTAAGTAGATCTCCATGGTGCCCTCGCGTAGGTGCTTCGACACCCCCTCCCGCCCCCGCGCCCCCCAATTTATGAAGTAAAACTTTGGGGTTTGCCACAATCTTAAGAGGGCAAACCGTCCTCCGGGACTTACCGCTTTGTCGATTCCAAAGAAAAAGAAGAAGAAGAAGAAGAAAAAGCTGAAGGAGCGGTGCCAGCAGCCCCGAGACGCGCTCCCGCCACAGCACTCCCCGACCCGCTTTCGCTTTACGCCGCAAGATCTCCAGCGTCCACCGCTCGCCGCCTGGATAGGCAGCTTCGCAACTAACAACCAGGAAGGAGGCGGTCAAACACTACCGGCAGCTGGCGATAGGGATGAATGAGGAAGGGAAGGAGGCGGGCGCTCGGGCTCGGTGGCTTCTTAGTGGATCCGATGGAAACCTTTCTGCCGGCTTCTTCTCCTCCCGCCCTCCTCACCATCTTCTCCCAGGAGGAAGGGATTTCCGTATGGGATAGATCTGGGGAAACAGCGGGACAGATGGGAGGAAAGCCCTTTTTGTAGAAACGGGGTTTTTAAAGTCTAAACTGGCTCTGTTTCCTGGTATTGGGGGATCTGGATGAGATCTGGGAACGGATAAAGAGCATTCCAGAGAGAATTCAAAAGTATAGGTTATGGCCAATTGCGTGAAGATCAACTCCAGTCTTTTATATCTCTGAAACGTCAGCCCAACTGAAAACAAATACCATTTGATTGCTTTGCAATGTTACACACGTCTAAATCCCACTGAAATCAGCGGGACTCACTTCAGACGTTCTGAAGGCGTACAGTGTTGGCAATTCTACCGCTCTGCATGTGTAGGGTGGCAGAAAAGCTGCTTGAGACCACAGCTGCACACCAGGAATGAGTCCTGTATACCATGCAACATCCTGGCTGCAAGAGAAGCTCTCTGGTGGCAGTTTTAAGAGCTCTGCTCTTCAATGGAGCATTTTGTTGGAGCGCACCTCCTATAGGTGAGACACATGTGGTATATTGATGCCTGTTGAGATGGTTACCCGACATGACACAGTAACGGCGTTCTACATTGTACTTTGGGACCACCCTCTTCCCCTGGTGTCTCAGATGCCTGCAGGATATGGTCAAAAAAATCCCCCTCACAGGCTGATTCTGATACCTTGCTCGCAGGCCTTCTTCTCTGTTCATCACAAATTCATCTCAGGCTTTCATGATCTCATTGCTCTATAGGTAGTCCTTGACTTCTGACGACAATGGGTACCAGAATTTCCATTGCTAAGCAAAGTGGTTGTTAAGTAACACCTGTTTTTACATCCTTTTTTCCCCCATAGTTGTTAAGTGAATCGCTGAAGTTGCTAAGAGAAGC
>NW_015398375.1:4241-6974 GCF_001527695.2 Protobothrops mucrosquamatus
TTGCTCCTGTTTGCAAATTCTTCTTTTAATCTTTTGTGACTACTCTGAATTAAAACTGCACATCGGACACAATGATTCTGTTTTGAAAACATTGCATTTATCACACTGCATGTGTGATAATCCATTCCTCTAGTAAATTTCCTCTTCTTCGGCAAACCTGCTACATTTGCTTAATTTGTAGTGGAAGATGGCAGTCACAAGATAACCTTTTTTCAGAGTCCAAAAACAATTTATTTATGTGTGGAGGTATTTGTGAGTCTGTGTCTGTGTGCATTTGTGTGTATAGGAAAGAGATGGGGAGGTAGGGGGAGAGAGGGAGAAAGGGAGAGAAGGAGAGAGAGAGAAAGAGAAAGAGATTGAAATTTATTTCCAGGTAGAGAACCTTGTTTTAAACACCTTGGAAATCCATAATGATTTCAAAATGCAATATTAATTTATCCATTGCCATTTCTTTTCTAAAATATTTTAGATCTCAATTCAGCTTCAGTTAGTCATGAATACAGCTGCAATCCACCCTTACCTGAAAATTAAATCCCTCTGAAAATATATAGCATTATACTGCATTCCCTATCAACACGATAATTTAATAGGACTGCTGATACAAAATGAGAGCCAGTTTGGTGTAGTGGTTAAGGCATCAGGTTAGAAATCAGACGATTGTGAGTTCTAGCCCTGCCTTAAGCACCAACCCATCTGGGTGACCTTGGGCCAGTCACCCTTTCTCAGCTCTAGGAAAACAAGCAATGGGAAACCACTTCTGAAAAACTTCGCCAAGAGGCTTCCGGTTTTGACATTGCAGTGAAAGGGATGCAGGAAGACGAGGCTCTGTCTTTCGCATTTGATTTCGCTCTGCTGGGGGACCCTGGAAAGGGTCGAAAGTTGCCCCGTAGAAGTGACAAGCAAGGAGGGGACCCTCGTTGATCGTGGGGGGTGACAACCCTGCCGTTTGATCCAAGGAAGCCCTCCAAACCGGCGGGGGAAGAACTGGCTACATTCGCGTAGCCAGTCAGAAGCTGCTGTCAACGGAAGACAACAAGCACTAACAAGAAATTTTACAGCAATGTGGATGAAACTGGGTGAGACCTGAGCCTCTCTTTATGACTTTAAGATCTCTTCCTGAAAATCTGCTCAAAGCACTCCCCCTGATGAGGGAAAGGGAATTTCCACCCCATTCCCTCAGGAAAAGAAAAACGGTGAATTGGGGAAAATGGAGAAACCTACAACACTAATTTGGAATATATATATTATATATGCTTGGAAATTTGGGGATTAAAAGTGCTTTTAAGACTTTTTTAAAAAAATCTTGAAAAGTTTACAATATAACTTTCGGATTTAAAAACTGAAAAATTGCATTAATGACATCTAGTGATGAATTACGGCACTACAACCTATTATGCCTAAGAGAAACCTGACTTGAAGCCCAGAATTAGATAAGACTTTGGCTGGCCTTGGAAGCTTTTATTTTTGAGAATTGCAGCTGAGAAAAAGGAACAGACTTGGGGGCTGCTTATCTGTGTAGCAGAGATGATAATACTACTCTAAAATTGGCCTGTCTGAACTATGAACACAAATAGTGACTTTCAGAACTCTATTGTGGAACTATTTTCCTGTAGAAGAAACATACACTATTACCTGATATGATGGAACATTTTGGATTATAAATCTTGATTGATAAACAACCTTTAATGGTTCTTTCTTCTCCCTGACAGAAAGGATATATTTCTCATTGTACAGAAACATTTGAATTTTACTTATATTTGCTTAGGGGAGGTTTAAGAATGGCTAGTTGGTTTGATAATTTATAAAGGCCACTTACAAAAAAATAAAATAGATGTTTCATACTTAGCTCTAAATGGTAAAAAAACCCCACCATCTTTAACATCTGTCTCCAGAAGCCTCAGTTTGACATACTACCAAGTCAGAAAATAACTACAGAGAAGGAAATAGCAACCCAGAAAATAGAAGAAAAGCTAGAGAATGCTGACACAAAAATTAAGGATCTAAAGGAATAAACTAATGACCGGACTCAGACAAATGAAGACCTAGAAAACACAACAATAATATTGGAAATGGAAAAGACATTCTACAAACCAAGATTTCAGGATTAAGGAAGGAGAACTGATGGAATGGAAAATAGAGCTGTTAACAGAATTGTGGGGAACTGGAGAAGGAGGGAGGCTGTTTAATGAATATCAATGGGCTAGTTCTTCCAAAAATACTTTTAACTAAATTGTTTCTCTTGTTTCAAATAACATACACAAAAATAGTGGAAGAATTATTTGATGGTCCAAAGCTAGTTGGCAAAGGAAGAAAGCTAGAGTAAGACTGAAGGAAACAGAAGCATTGACCTGTTAGAGGGGATGTTATATTACTAATTAGATGTTTGAATATGGTTAAGAATAGATTGCTAGAAATAGAAGTATTATTATAACTAGATAGATAGGATTTGTAATCAGAATATCATATCTTGATATGAAAAGGGAAATAAGAATATGCTAAGAACTTTGAATAAGAGAAGCTTTGTTTTAAAATTATAAAATTATAAATGATTGGGATATTTTGAACATGGATGGGAAATTTAAATTGAAAAAAGCAAAAATAGGATATGGATTGAATAAATGGATACTTAGTGCAAATGCAAATAAGATATGTTTTGGTTAGAAAAGATATTCTAAACTGATATTATTGATATTATTAGAAAAATCTAACAAATGTTGATATGCAACTGTTTAT
>NW_015398376.1:0-1840 GCF_001527695.2 Protobothrops mucrosquamatus
AATAATAATAATAATAATAATAAAGTTGGAAGGGACCTTGGAGGTCATCTAGTCCAACCCCCTGCTCAGGCAGGAAACCCTATACCATTTCGGACAAATGGCTGTCCAGTCTCTTCTTAAAAACTTCCAGTGTTGGAGCATTCACCGCTTCTGGAGGCAGGTTGTTCCACTGGTTAATTGTTCTCACTGTCAGGAAGTTGTTCTTTAGTTCTAGGTTGCTTCTCTCCTTGATGAGTTTCCATCCGTTGCTTCTTGTCCTTCCTTCAGGCACCTTGGAGAATAGCTTGACTCCCTCTTCTTTGGGGCAGCCCCTGAGATACTGGAAGGCTGCTATCATGTCCCCCCTCGTCCTTCCCTTCATTAAACTAGACATACCCAATTCCAGCAACCGTTCCTTATATGTTTTAGCCTCCAGTCCCCTGATCATCTTTGTTGCTCTTCTCTGCACTCTTTCTAGAGTCTCAACCTCTTTTTTACATCGTGGTGACCAAAACTGGATGCCGTATTCCAAGTGTGGCCTTACTAAGGCATTGTAAAGTGGTATTAATACTTCACATGATCTTGATTCTATCCCTCTGTTAATGCAGCCTAGCACTGTGTTGGCTTTGTTTGGCAGCTTTGATGCCCAAAATCTTGTGTTTGCTTAACAGAATGGGCCAACGGTTCTAATATCATATTGAATAGAGCAGAAGAAGGAGAGTCAACTTTCCTTCGACTAATGAGAGGATTATGCCATTTATAATAACCCCCAGGAAAGGATCATAACAGCAGATTTTAATCCAATCAAAAGCAGGGAAATCATTTTTGCAAAAAAAAAACTAGCTTTCAAGCGTTCCACACTGTAGCATATCAAAGACTTTTCCCACATTTAGCAAAAGCACCGTTGCCAATTTCAGTTTTGCTGATAGGTTATTAATGATTCATCTAATATTATCTGAGGCTTGTCAGCCTGTGGAAAGAGGTAATTAAATATCACCTGTTCTCTATGTTGCAAGGTTGCCATCAACTTTTTGGCTCAACTTCTAAGAAGATTGGGCAATAGCTTACACTCAGCAGAATCTTCACCCATCTTCAAGCTCATGGTTATATAATAATAATAATAATAATAATAATAATAATAATAATAATAATAATAATAATAATAATAATAATGATGATGATGATGATGATGATGATGATGATGATGATGATGATGATGATGATGATGATGATGATGATGATGATAAAGTTGGAAGGGACCACGGAGGTCATCTAGTCCAACCCCCTGCTCAGGCAGGAAACCCTATACCATTTCAGACAAATGGCTGTCCAGTCTCTTCTTAAAAACTTCCAGTGTTGGAGCATTCACCGCTTCTGGAGGCAGGTGGTTCCACTGGTTAATTGTTCTCAGTGTCAGGAAGTTTCTCCTTAGTTCTAGGTTGCTTCTCTCCTTGGTTAGTTTCCATCCGTTGCTTCTTGTCCTGCCTTCAGGCGCTTTGGAGAATAGCTTGACTCCCTCTTCTTTGGGGCAGCCCCTGAGATACTGGAAGACTGCTAACTTGGCCCTTTTATGACTTAAATTTTCGTATAGAAGGAACTTTAATTTTATTGAAATCCAGGATCCAGCTTTGGAGTGACAATTAATTCACAGGTGCAAAGCTCTTCCAAGCCACGTCCCTCCCTCTTTGCAAAATAAGAAGCCGAGAACAGAAAGATGTTGAGAGGGAGAAAAAAAAAAGAAAAAGAAATGTACATGTCCAAAAAAATAACCAGACTTACCTCTGGCAGAACGATGAACTGGGAAAAGAACATCTGGAAAGAAACTTCCCGGAAGTCTTTGCGAGCTGCAGTGCATGAGGCC
>NW_015398376.1:5922-6973 GCF_001527695.2 Protobothrops mucrosquamatus
GCCCTTCTTCGTGTGTTTCAGGGCTCCCCACTTACCACATGGTGTGGTGATCGGAGAAGACATCATCTGGCTGGAAGATCTCGCCATCGTAGTAGCAAGAACACTGGGATCTGGGCACACAGTCGCCCTGCTGATCGAGGTACGTCCCCGGTGGGCAAAAACAGCCCTCGGTACAAAATTCGTGGCAATCGGTGTCCGGACGTCCGAGGGACCGGCAGGTCTGATTGCACGGACTTCCACACTGTTGGTAAAGTTGGCCTTCTGGACAATTCATGGCTGCAAAACAATTTTTTAAAAATGGGTCAGAGAACGTTTGGAGTGACTACTCAATCGATTCGTCAACGCCTCCTCCTATTCTGCGACTTCTGGATGAAAAGAATATATTTGAAAGGATGAATTACTAATTTTTAAATGCTTGGAAGAAGGAAGTGTCTCTGGAAAAAAGAGGCATGGCTTTAAGAAAAGAGGGGTGGGTTCACATGACACAGGAAGTCCCAAGTGAAGATGGCCCTGGACCTCTGAGTTTATATGGGAGAAATCCAATATTATTGTCCCAATATTGTCCTCGTGGATGCCGGGCCGGGTCTGGCCTGGGATGGCATTGCATCGTGGATTTCAAATTTCTGATTTGGACTGTCTTCTGCCCACTTTTTTTCATTTTGTGCAGGAAGAAAGCACAATGCAACAGATTCTTCCTCTTTCCAGAGGTAACCCTGGATTCCAAGCAGCAAATGAACTTTTATTTCTGGCTTGTCCGCCTTGGGAGTAAAAAACCAAAACCTAAGCCAGCCACTCTAGAAAGAGTGCAGAGAAGAGCAACAAAGATGATTAGGGGACTGGAGGCTAAAACATATAAGGAACGGTTGGAATTGGGTATATCTAGTTTAATGAAGAGAAGGATGAGGGGTGACATGATAGCAGCCTTCCAGTATCTCAGGGGTTGCCACAAAGAAGAGGGAGTCAAGCTATTCTCCAAAGCGCCTGAAGGCAGGACAAGAAGCAACGGGTGGAAACTAACCAAGGAGAGAAGCAACCTAGAACTAAGGAGAAA
>NW_015398377.1:0-2038 GCF_001527695.2 Protobothrops mucrosquamatus
TTAGCTGATAACAAGCTAGGCAAGCAATAATAACAAGCTGACTGTGGATAATACCAGATGAGTAAATAGCATAAATACAACAAAATTGCTTCTCTTTACAGCAATACAGGAATATAAGTCTACCTCTAGGCCTAATGAATATTTGTTCTACTCCAGAAGTTGTCCATGGGTCGGACACGACTTTGCAACTAACAACAACATCCCTTCTCACTTGACCAGCTGTCAGCAAGGAATATAAATCCTTCCATTTCCCCACCCTTCAGTCAGAACTGATGAAGCTTCTTGGATTGAGAAGCAAAACGTCTTCAAAGAAAAACAAAGGAAGTCCAGTCGCCTTTTGGAAAAAGGACCTTTGGGGAAGCCATAACCTGGCTGACAGAGAACCTCCACGGACGTTAATCTGAGGGACTTCTCATCCCCTGTGTTCAACAGGGCCAAACGAATATTAAGAGAAAAGGAAACAGAAGGAATCGGTTTTATCAGATCTCACTTTATTTCCAATTTCTCCAGCTCTTGCTTGAAATGCAGCAGGCCTACAGCGACCCCTTCTGGCAGAAAAGAGAGAAGCAGTGACTGCATTGTGCTTCCCGAAATTCTGCATAAACATACCAAGATGGCCAAAAATAAAAATAAAAAAAACATGCCTTGGTATCTGCTGGTAAGATATAAAAGGTACATGAAACGAGCTATTTTTAAAATACTTGAGTGTGGAGGTCGGAAAGAGACAGCAGAAAAGCACATCTGTTCCCATCACACACACAAAAACCTACCCCAAGCAGTGGGGGAAACACAGATTGGTTCGCCGTCACACAAACACACACTAGCCAGATTTAGCTAGCTTGGTAGGCACTGCTGCAGAGGTTTTACCCACGCAGTTTAAACATACAAGTTGTTCCCCATCCTGCAAGAAGAAGCTGCAGGAATGTTCCAGGTTTCCTGACATTTTCTCCTGGGATCTTGCGGATGTTGGGACTCTGGATGTTGAGAGTCTGGGAAGAGAAGAGCAGAGAAGAGCAATAAAGGAGATTAGGGACTGGAGGCTAAAACACATAAGGAACAGTTGCTGGAATTGGGTGTGTCTAGTTTAATGAAGAGAAGGATGAGGGGTGACATGATAGCAGTATTCCAATATCTCAGGGGCTGCCCCAAAGAAGAGGGAGTCCAGCTATTCTCCAAAGCTCCTGAAGGCAGGACAAGAAGGAATGGTTGGGAACTAATCAAGGAGAGAAGCAACCTAGAACTAAGGAGAAACTTCCTGACAGTTAGAACAATTAACCAGTGGAACAACCTGCCTCCAGAAACTGTGGGTGCTTCATCACTGAAGGTTTTTAAGAAGAGACTGGAAAGCACCTATCTGAAATGGTGTAGGTTCTCCTGCTTGAGCAGGGGGCTGGACTAGAAGACCTCCAAGGTGTCCTCCAACTTTGTTATTCTGTTAAAAATTCAGAAAGGTAATGCTGTGGATGTTTTAACAGTTGATGGTTACTCTACTTTACCCTTATTGCATTTGGCAGCATGTAAATGGAGTAAATGAGCGCACAAACCTTTAGAAATTGCACCAAGAATACCAGCCCACCAACACTCACGGGAGAAGCCACTAGTATAGAAACAGAGAAAATCTCACTCCCTTCTAGCACTGACGATGTTCCCTAGTTGGGTCATGAAACGTCTGCAAAAGAGAAATAACCGAATAACAGCACTGAAAGGAACCTTGGAGGTCTTCTAGTCCAAAAAACAAGCTCAGAGAGAATAAAAGACCCCATAGTCTTCCTCCTCCTCCTCCTCCTCCTCCTCCTCCTCCTCCTCCTCCTCCTCCTCTTTTCTTTCCTCCACTCCACAAACCCCACTCTCTTCTAGCACTGATGGTGTTCCCTAGTTGGGTCATGAAACATCTGCAAGGAAACAACCCAGCTCAGAGAGCACCAAGGACTCCACAATCATCATCCTCCTTCTCCTCCTCCTCCTCCTCCTCCTCCTCCTCCTCCTACTACTACTACTACTACTACTACTACTACTACTACTACTACTATCAAACTCC
>NW_015398377.1:5421-6973 GCF_001527695.2 Protobothrops mucrosquamatus
GGAGCTTGGAAGAAAAGTAAATTTATGAAGAAAATGTGGCTTTGTGAACTTATTGGACAAAGGTTTTCTAGGTGAGCAGCCACGTTTGACCTTTGATAGGAGATGCAGATCTAAAAAAGAGAATTTGGAGACAGGTCAAAAGTGAATTTGATGTCGTTCCATTTACAGGAGATCGAATTGAAATGTAGCTGCTGTGTTTACTCCATGCTTCTAGCCATTTTTCCCTTTCTATCATGTTTAGAGTCCTAGTGTCCTTGACTTACAACTGCATTTGGCACCAGAATTTTCATTGTTAAGAAAGGCAGTTGTTAAGGGAGCCATGCCCAATTTTATGACCTTTTTGTCATGGATGTTAAGTGAATTGTACAATTGTTAAGCAAATCCAGATTTCCCCATTTTGCTGGTCACCTGCAACACATTTCAACTCTCAAAATTCTGAGATTCAAAACAGATAATTCCAGCTGCAGTGAAGAACATGGAGACTGTTGCGGCTATTCAAGAATTATTTCAATTTTGAAACCTCATTTTGCTAAGGAAGGATGAGGGATGGAGGGAGGGAGGGAGGGAGGGAGGGAGGAAAGAAAGAAAGAAAGAAAGAAAGAAAGAAAGAAAGAAAGAAAGAAAGAAAGAAAGAAAGAAAGAAAGAAAGAAGGAAGGAAGGAAGGAAGGAAGGAAGGAAGGAAGGAAGGAAGGAAGGAAAGAAAGAAGGAAAAAAGGAAAGAAGGGAAGAAGGGAAGGGAAGGGAGGGAGGAAGGAAGGAAGGAAGGAAGGAAGGAAGGAAGGAAGGAAAGAAGGAAGGCTGTCAAGATATGTTTTAAAATAGGGAGCAATGTCAAGAGATGAATTAATATCCCAAAATGAATAATGCAAAAGAGGGGCCATGCAAATCTATGCAATTTGCATAACGAGTCGTAAATTGCAGTGTGCATAATTTATACAGCAGTTGTGCAAAGGCTGTCCATTTGTGGCGCAAACTGACATGGCAGAATTCAGTCTGTCTTGAGACCCAATTTTAAGCTTAGCCATCCAGTCCCACCTACAAAAGCCTCATTCTGCTCAACATCAGGTGCCAGGATGCTTAGTTGCTGAATGTCAGGAGCACAAGGAAAGAGATTTAAGGGAATCAGGCAAAGGTCCTGGTTAAAAAAAATAAATAAATAAATCCGTTATCTGCAAATCACCACAAGAATTTAAAAAAAGACCAAAACTTTATTGCAGTGCTATTGTCTCTGTTCCCACATCTTTGAAAAGCTTTGCAAAATCTATTTGGTTGAAGGTGTCCAATTATTTCCTCCTGCAGAAGTAAGAAAGTCCGAGCAGAAATAAATTTTTAAATGAAATTTGAACGACTTGTTGGAAAAACTAATGAGATACTGTACAAACCAGCCCCACACTTTAATCAGTTTGATCAGTCACTCAGAATGGAGCTGGAAGGGGCCTTGGAGGTCTTCTAGCCCAACCCCCTGCTCAATCAGGAGACCCTATATCATTTCTGACCAGTGGCTGTCCAGTCTCTTCTTAAAAACCTCCACTGGAACTTCTGGAGACAAGC
>NW_015398378.1:0-1210 GCF_001527695.2 Protobothrops mucrosquamatus
CCCAGTGTTCAAGTCTGTCCAGGTCCTCCTGTATCCTAAGCCTGTCTTCTGGAGTGTTGGCTATTCCTGCCAGCTTGGTGTCGTCTGCAAATTTGATGAGTTGCCCATCTATCCCCTCGTCTCTCACAGCAGGGACCTCTCCTGCTGATCTTAATAACGGGCATACATTCATAACAAGAGAGGTGGAACAGAATAGTCAGGTCCTAAACTTTTCAGGGCTCTTAAAGCAATGCCTTAATCATGTCCAATGCAGATCTGTACTTTGTCCCACTTTGCAGCCCTAGCCTTCTGCTGCATTCTGCACAGACTGAACATTTTCTAGGCAGGCCACGTAAAACTGCATTGCAGCAGTCAAGACCGAATGTAATCCAGATGTAAATGATCTGCTTGCCTCAGGAACCGATCGTGTATCAGGCATAACTGTATCAAACCACCCCTTGTCGCAGCAAAATAATAATAATAATAAAAAAATAGCTACAGCTGAGGATCAAAGAGCCCGCCAGATAGCAAAGCTCATCTTTCAGAGAAATTGGTAATCCCAATCAAAGGAAGTTGAACCTAAATTCTCAAAGTCAGTCTGCTGTTTATCAACATCACCCCCCATCTTTTGGGGATTTAGCTTATTAAGGTTATTCTCTCTCAACCAGCCCATTAGTAATTTAAGCAGAGCATAAAGATAACCAGTCTGGTATCTTTGCTGGAGATAAAGCTGGTTATCATCAGCGTAGTTAACGCTTACTCTTCTCCAAACTGTTGGGCAACCTTTTCTAGTGGTTTTATGCAGATTTTGAACAACGTGCTGGGCAAGATGGAGTCCTGTGGGACAACATAGGTCAGCAGCACTGGTAACTGAATATCACTTCATGTATGATCTTGACCCTATCCCTCCCCCAATGTCAGTGTGTTTGCACCCTATCCCCTCCCATCCATCAGAGGAGACAAAATTGAAATTAATTGCAGCATAAAGCCCCCCCCAAAAAAAGACAAAACGGTAACCACACAGCCTTACAACAATAGTAGTAACTGTGAGAGGGACCTCGGAGTCCTAGTGGACAATCACCTAAATATGAGCCAGCAGTGTGCTGCAGCTGCCAAAAAGGCCAACACAGTGCTAGGCTGCATTAACAGAGGGATAGAATCAAGATCACGTGAAGTGTTAATACCACTTTACAATGCCTTGGTAAGGCCACACTTGGAATACTGCATCCAG
>NW_015398378.1:4745-6972 GCF_001527695.2 Protobothrops mucrosquamatus
GTCTCTGCTTTTTAGTATGCTGTCTAGATTTGCCATAGCTTTCCTCCCCAGGAGCAAGCGTCTTTTAATTTCTTGGCTGCAGTCCCCATCTGTGGTGATCTTGGAGCCCAGGAAGATAAAATCTGTCACTACCTCCATTTCTTCCCCATCTATTTGCCAGGAATTGAGAGGGCCGGATGCCATGATCTTGGTTTTCTTATGATGGATGGATCCAAGTAAAAAATTGATTATGGATGGATGGTATTCACTCTCCTGATACTGCAGAAACACATTAGCTCATGTAATGTATTCCCATCCTGGACAATAAGAGGCAAGCTTAACGCCAGTCTTGCAGAAGGCTGAATGGAATGAACAAATGAACGAACGAATGAATGAATGAACGAATGCTATTTCAGACCGATCTTTTGAGCAAAGGCAGCTATTTCAGACTATATTCTTTCTGTGCAGTTCTTCCCACTTCAAGTTTCATTTAAAGTTGAAGGGGCTGACTTTATTTTCAGTGAAGCTGTCATAAAAGAGCCAAGGTTGACTACCCCTGATTTAGACTAATACCCGGAGACACATTTTAAATCTCTAACCCTTAGAGATTATTTTTTCCCAATATAAGTAAGAGAACAAATATGAATTAGTTCACCTCAAATTGGAAGCACAGTTTAAACATTTATTGAGAGCATAACCTCTCTTTTTATTAAAAATACCAACAAGGCACCATCCTTCAATTTCCTAGGGCAGGGGTAGGCAATCTTGGCTCTTTTATGACTCGTGGACTTCAACTCCCAGAATACCTGAGCCAGCATGGCTCAGCTTGGAAACCTCTCCCTTTCCCCTCAGCGTGGCTGGCTCAGGAATTCTGGGAATTGAAGTCCACGAATCATAAAAGAGCCAAGGTTGCCTATCCCTGTCCTAGGGGAAAACAACTTTCTGTTTGTACATGTGTGTATTAGTTATCATGTTCACTTTGAAAATGTAATGTCTTTGATTTTAACAACTAGGAGTGATTTTTTTTTTAGGCATCTTATAAACCATTGATGAAGCAAGTGCTGGAAGAGATTTACAATCCTGATCGACCTGACCCTGTTGATATTGAACACATGTCTTCTGGGCTTACAGATCTTCTGAAAACGGGATTCAGCATGTTTATGAAGGTAAAGCAGTCATAATGTAGGATCACAATGACCTCTGATTAAAATGGGCAGCATTTTATTAAGAAGCAGACAACTCCATTTATTTTCTCTTTCCCCCCCCCCCCCCATTTATTTCCTATCTGAAATTTGTACTTTTGGGGGGACGTTGCAAGAAGATCAGTGGTAGAACATATATATATGTTTTCGTAGATTTTCACGGGTACAGGTATGCAGGTCTTGGCGTATTCGGGTTTTTTCCCATGTAAGATTGAGAGTATCTTGGCGACGTTTCGACGAGGTCCCACTCGTCATCTTCAGGCTGGAGTCTTCAGCTTCTGTGCGAGGAAAGTGTGATCGGAGCTGCCATCTCTCTATAAATACTGGTGGGGGTGGGTGGAGTGCTGGCTTAGTTGCTGTAGTGTAGGTAGATTGGTTGGCTGTGTGGGAGCCATTGTTTGTGGAATGTTTGGCTGTTTTGTAACATCCTGAGTAGTTGAGGTGCTGGCTGTGTGACCATTAGTCTTTTGTGTTATAACGACCTGGGTAATAACATTATCAGATGATGATCAGTGACAGGGATTCATTGTTGGCCCAACATCTGTTTTGGGGCAGTTGTTTATCTGTCCCGTTAACTGATAGAATTAGAATGGTCTGTTAAGTACGTTGAGGAATATAAAAAACCCATTATGGGAATTAAATGTCCACTCCATTATGCCCTATTTTCTTCCTGGAAGAAAGAGAAGGCACAAATCTAACACACAAAAAACGTAAATAATAAAATAATAATGACCTTACACATTCACAACTCCATATTTTAATTAACATAACTTCACTTTTATAAAACTAAGTAACTTTTTTCTGGGTTAAAAAATAAATGTGCCATTTCCCCACATCATAAATATCAAGCCTCTTAAGAGCTCATCAGATTCCATCCGCTGTGTCACTTAAACTGCTTCCTGCAGTTTACAGGTGGCAGTAAGTGGTTTTCTCTTTGTCATTAAATGAGAGAAAGCATTCATTTTCCAAGTATTATTTCTTTCTATGAACTGAAAGACAAGAATATATTTTAAAAACACACACACCCAAGTACGTCTCCGTGGTTT
>NW_015398379.1:0-1648 GCF_001527695.2 Protobothrops mucrosquamatus
TTCAGCCAGAATAGACAGTTTTTGAGACATAACTCAAATTTGAAAAAGAAACACATATTCAGGTTCTCCAATGTTGGGGAAGCACAAAAACCAGTTTTCCATATCTGAGCTTTACCTGAGGAGTTAGCCCAAGTTGAATCTTTCAATTGTTTGTAAAACTCTCATTCAGCTAGAATAGACAATTTTTCAGACATAACTCAAATTTGAAAAAGAAACACATATTCAGGTTCCCCAAGGTTGGGGAAGCACAAAAACTAGCTTTCCGTATCTGAGCTTTACCTGAGGAGTTAGCCCAAGTCGAATCTTTCAATTGTTGGTAAAACTCTCATTCAGCCAGAATAGACAATTTTTGAAACATAACTCAAATTTGAAAAAGAAACACATATTCAGGTACCCCAAGGATGGGGAAGCTGAAAAACCAGTTTTCCGTATCTGAGCTTTACCTCAGGAGGTAGCCCAAGTTGTATCTTTCAATTGTTCTTAAAAATTCCATTTAGCTAGAAACGTTTTGAGACAGAGCTGAAATTTCAAAAAGAGACACATATTCAGGTTCCCCAAGGTTGGGGAAGCTTAAAAACCACTTGTTTTCCGGATGTGAGCTTTCCTTGAGGAGTTAGCCCAAGGCGAATCTTTCAATTGTTGGTAAAACTCTCATTCAGCCAGAATAGACAAATTTTTTTTATTATTATTAAAAGTTTTATGAAGTTTACAATATAAATCCCCCCCACCCCTACAACCCCCCCCTCCCCCCCACTTCCCAGAGCTTTTCACAGGGTTACAAATAATAATCATAATCTAAATAACATAAACCAACTAATTATATAACCAAATCTATAACACACTTTAACTCATTTTTTAAAATAAATTTAAATAAGTTCAAATTAAAATTAAGTACATTATTAAAAGAAAAAACAAACTAGTAAACAACACTACTAGTCAAAATTATAATAAAATCATACAAGCTATTATGCAAACACTTAATAAAATAATAACAATAAAAATATTTTAAAATTTTACCCAAAAGCCAAATGGAACTTTTCGGTCCCATATTTTTTTTTAATATAATCTATCCATCTTCTCCATACCGAAATATAACTTTCATATGACTGATCCTTCAAATAAGCAGAAATCTTAGCCATTTCCGCTAAATTTGACACTTTAATCGACCATTCTTCTACAGTAGGCAAATCATCCGTCTTCCAATATTGAGCTACCAATAATCTTGCAGCTGTTATAAGATTCAACATCAGATTCATTTCTTTGGCATCCAAATTTCCCATAATACCTAACAAAAATAACTGCGGTGTAAACTTTATCTCCTTCTTAAAGATATTTTGAATATTCCACCAAATCTTGATCCAAAATGCCTTTATATCCCTACACGTCCACCAAATATGGAAGTAGGTTGCATCTAAACTTCCACATCTCCAGCATTTGGGCTGTAAGTTAGGATACATGCGTGACAATTTTTGAGGATCCAAATGCCATCTATAAAACATCTTATAAAAATTTTCTCTTAAATTTTGTGCTTGAGTAAATTTTACATTTCTTACCCAAATTGTCTCCCATGTATCCAATGGAATCACTTCCTGAATATTCTGCGCCCACTTTATCATACAATCTTTAACTAACTCCGTTTCAGAATCCA
>NW_015398379.1:5532-6972 GCF_001527695.2 Protobothrops mucrosquamatus
AATAGGCAATTTTTGAAACATAACTCAAATTTGAAAAAGAAAAACATATTCAGGAACCCCAAGGTTGGGGAAGCTGAAAAACCAGTTTTCCGTATCTGAACTTTACCTGAGGAGGAAGCCAAAGGGGTATCTTTCAATTATAGTTAAAAATTCCATTCAGGTAGAAACGTTTTGAGACAGAGCTGAAATTTGAAAAAGAGACAGATATTCAGGTTCCCCTGGTTTCGGGAAGGTGAAAAACTAGTTTTCCGTATCTGAGCTTTACCTGACGAGGTAGCCCATGGTGTATCTTTCACCTGTTGGTAAAAATTTCATTCAGCCAAAAAAGTCCATTTATGAGACAGAGCTCAAATTAGGAAAAGAGAGACATATTCAGCTTCCCCAAGGTTGGGGAAGTTGAAAACCACTTGTTTTCCGGATGTCAGCTTTCCCTGAGGAGTTAGCCCAAGGCGAATCTTTCAATTGTTGGTAAAACTCTCATTCAGCCAGAATAGAGAATTTTTGAGACATAATTCAAATTTGAAAAAGAAACACATATTCAGGTTTCCCAAGGTTCGGGAAGCAGAAAAACCAGTTTTCCATATCTGAGCTTTACCTGAGGAGTTAGCCCAAGTCGAATCTTTCAATTGTTGGTAAAACACTCATTCAGCTAGAATAGGCAATTTTTGAGACATAACTCAAATTTGAAAAATGAAAACATATTCAGGATCCCCAAGGTTGGGGAAGCTGAAAAACCACTTGTTTTCCGGATGTGAGCTTTCCCTGAAGAGGTAGCCCAAGGCGTATCTTCCAATTGTTGTTAAAAATTCCATTCAGGTAGAAACGTTTTGAGACATAACTCAAATTTGAAAAAAAGACACATATTCATGTTCCTCTTGTTTGGGGAAGCTAAAAAACCAGTTTTCCGTATCTGAGCTTTACCTGAGGAAGTACCCCATGGTGTATCTTTCAACTGTTGGTAAAAAATCCACTCAGCCAAAAAAGTCAATTTATGAGACATAACTCAAATTTGAAAAAGATACACATATTCAGGTTCCCCATGGTTGGGGAAGCTGAGAAACCATTTGTTTTCCGGATGTGTGCTTTTCCTGAAAAGGTAGCCCAAGGCGAATCTTTCAATTGTTGGTAAAACTCTCATTCAGCCAGAATAGACAGTATTTGAGACATAACTCAAATTTGAAAAAGAAACACATATTCAGGTTCCCCAATGTTGGGGAAACTGAAAAACCACTTGTTTTCCAGATGTGAGCTTTCCTTGAGGAGTTAGCCCAAAGCGAATCTTTCAATTGTTGGTAAAACTCTCATTCAGCCAGAATAGACAATTTTTGAGACATAACTTAAATTTGAAAAAGAAACACATATTCAGGTTCCCCAAGGTTGGGGAAGCAGAAAAACCAGTTTTCCGTATCTGAGCTTTACCTGAGGAGTTAGCCCAAGTCG
>NW_015398380.1:0-6971 GCF_001527695.2 Protobothrops mucrosquamatus
GTTGACCTTGGAGTTAATCTATGCTGATCTGAGTGCTGATTACTGGTGGGGAGATGCTGGAGTCTTTTTATATTTTGAGCTGGTTGATTGTCTCTTTTGCATATTCTATAGATGTTGTTAATGTCTATGTGTCTATTGATGGCTGATTTGTTAGAGTGCCAAGCTTCTAGAAATTCCCTGGCATTTTGGGATTTGGCCTGGTCTAGGATTGTCACATTTTCCCAATGAAAACTATGGTTAAATCTGTCTATATGTTGTGAAATTAAAGAATTTTGTCATGCCTTTTGACTGCCAGTTGGTGTTCATGGATGCATTCTGCTGGTGTTCTGCCTGTTTGTCCTACATAGTGATTGTTGCAGTTCTTACATTGTATGTTGTAGATGGCTCCTGTTTTTTCTTCTGGGGTTGCTAGGTCTTTCGGTTTGCTTAGGATGTTCTGAAGGGCTTTTGTTGGCTTGTGTGGTATGCTGATTCCATGTGGTTGTAGCAGTTTATTTACGGTTTCTGAGATATTCTTGATGTATGTCAGTGTAATTCTTTTTAGGGTTTGTGTTGGGTTGTATTCAGTTGAGTGGTCAAGGACTTTTTGACGAAGTTGTGTGGGTATCCATTTTGCTGGAATGTGTTGTGTAGATGCTCCATTTCCTTTTTCTGCTGTTCTGGGTTAGAATAGAATAGAGCTGGAAGGCACTTTGGAGGTCTTCTAGTCCAGCCCCCTGCTCAAGCAGGAGAACCTATACCGTCTCAGACAGGTGAATGTCTAGTCTCTTCTTAAAAATCTCCAGTGATGAAGCACCCACAATTTCTGAGAGTAAGCTGTTCCACTGGTTGATTGTCCTCACTGTCTTGAAGTTTCTCCTTAATTCCAGGTTGCTGCAGTGTGTTTGGGATCATTTAAATAAAGTCCTTACACAGCTTCTCTTGTGGGAGGTGGGGTTATTACTTTGGTAGTGGAGCACCTGGTTAGTATGGGTGGTTTTTCTGTAGACTTGCGTTCCTAGTTTGCCGTTGTGATCTCTGCTGATCAGGATGTCCAGGAAGGGTAGTGAGTTGTTTTCTTCTTCTCTAGTAAACTGGATACCTTTAAAAATGTTGTTGATGGTTCTGTGGGTGTTCTCTAATTGGTCCTTCTTTATTATGGTGAAGGTGTCATCTACATATTTGATCCATGTTTTCGGTTGTATTTGTGGAAGTGCTATGGCTTCTAGATGTTGCATGACGACTTCCGCTATAGGTTCTGAAAGCCGTGATCCCATAGGTGTCCCTTTAATTTGTTGGCATATTTGGCCATCAAATCATTTGTTAAATTAGCCACGGCCAATTTTACAACCTATTTGCCACAATTATTAAGCAAATCACTGCAGTTGCTAAGTGAATCACACAGTCATTAAGTGAATCCTGCTTCCACATGGACTTTGTCAGAAGCCAGTTGCGAAGGTCACAAATGGCAATCATATGATCCTGGGATGCTGCAATCTTCTTAAATACATGGCAGTTATCAAGCATCTGGATTTTTATCATGTCTGTGGGGATGCTGCAAGAGTCAAAGTGTGAGGATTAGTTATAAGTCACTTTTTCCAGTGCCATTGTAACTTGCTAAACAATGGTTGTAAGATGAGTTATACTTTATTAGAGTTTGGGGAAACTGGTTCCTTTTAATTTTTGAGAAGAAACAGAAATAGAAAAGGCTGGATTTCTCAGTAGGATTAGTTGAAAACAGCTTTATGGATTATCTAACTTTTTGCCTCATATACTTTCATGTATTTTAGAAATACATTTGTACCTTATTTGAGTCAAGAACTATGCAAAATTGGATAGTTGAGTTCCACATATCAGAGGAGAAATTTCCCAATTCCTTTGCTTCCAAATAAACAAATAATCAAATGAAGTTTATCGGAAGAAGCAGACAGCCTGCTTTTTCTGTTAAGCTTCATTTGATCATCAGAATTACAGCCCCTAGTATCCTTCACTATGACTATTGTGGCTGGAACCATTGTAGTTCTATAACATCTGGAGGGGTACTCTCTTAAAATATCCTTATTCCCTTCCTACTTTTAATTATGAGTGAGTATGCCTTAATTACAAAGATCTGTACATCAAAAAGTTGTGTCTTTGAATGTCATCTCTTTTTTAAAACTTATGAGGCACTCTTTGCTGTGCCGTTCTCTTGAGATTCTCCCTCTTTATGCATACATTTGCAGCAGAGGGACTAAAGCACACTGTTCTCTTTTACGGTAATTAGAAAGATTGCAATACGATACTGTACATGTCTCATGTGTTATACTATATCGGTGAGAAAGAAACAGTGCCTGCTATTTGTTGTGTCCTGAGCCTGCAAGAGCTGAAAGCAGGTTCAGAAATGTTGCAAATGGTCCCGGGCAATCCAAAAGCTGCCCGGGACCAGACAGAGCGGCGCCAGCCTTGTGCGCATGCGCAAGGCGCGAAAATGGTCCGCTCCTATTGGTTAACACTGTCTGGGTCCAAGGCCCTATAAAAGGCCTGCGTGCCTTTTGCTGTTTGCTTGGTTGTAGGAGAGTGTAATAAAGAGCTTGTTGTTTTCACCATGTGTCTTCATCAATTGCTAATGAACCGAAAACACAACACTATTGATATACCATACCCAGAACCTATGTGGCTTTTTTCCCCATGGTTCTTTTCTTCTAATTCTGTCTTGATCCTCCTTCCCATAACTTTCCAGTATCATTCGCTCTTATCCTCTCTTAAATCAAAGAGTAGGAAGAGGATATTTAGGCTACTCAATCCCACCTTCAGCTCAATTCAGGAATCTAAATTAAACCATCTCCAACAGCTTCTGCTTGAATCCATTCAGTAACTGAGAACTCATCATCTCTCCAGCTCATTAGTTCACTGTCAGGCAACTCTTACCTTTAAGTTTCCCTCCCCCTTTCTCTCAGTATTTGCTTATTTGAATCCATTATTCTCTAACTGTCATTACTCTGCTAAGCACTAATGTACCAAAATGCTATCTGCCACACTGTCACATCATCACCAGCATGTAGAGGACAATCCCTGTTATACCTGCTTGTCTTTAATCTCTTCTGGATTGGGTGGTGGTGATGACTGCTTATCAGCCCATTAGGATGACAAGTTTCCCCTCCAAGCTTTGGGTTGGGTGAGATTAGAATTGAAGAGAATGTGGGGTTTGTGTGAGGGAAACGTGGCTGTGGTTTTTCTATTTTTGAGTATATTAGTTTCATTTTTTTTGTATTTATTACATATGTGTCACTTTATTTTTGGTTGTAAGCCACACAGAGGTTGGTTTAAGATGGGGGAGGGGCTGTGCAAATGTAATCCACCCACCCCACCTACCCATCCCTCCATCTCTTTGGCAGTTCCCCATACATCTATTCACCTAGAAAGGGGGGGGAGGAAACACCAAGTTTTCAATCCCCGTGCATAGATCTGTATACTCGTGTTTCCCTGAAAGTAAGACCTATCCCGAAAATAAGCCCTAGCTTGATTTTTGGGGGTGGGTCTAATATAAGCCCTACCCCAAATATAAGCCCTAGTTTTGGGGTGAGGCACACACCTAAAAATCAAGCTAGGGTGGGGGTGAGGGGTGGAGCTGCCCCTGAGCCGTGCACCCAATTATCTGGCAACCAGGCCTCTCCTTGCTGGCCCACTTCTTCTGCGGCATCCTCAGGCCTGCATTTCGCAGTCAGAGGCTTTCCAGAAGGCCACTGCAGCTGAGAACCAAGCTATGGTTTCAATCCATAGCTCAGTACTCGGCTGTAGTGGCCTTCCGGAAAGGCCTTTGACTGCGAAATGAAGGCTGAGCTTCATTCTCAGCTGCAGAATGAAGCTGCTCCTTTGGTCCCAGAAGACGTGGGCCGGCTGGATGGGGCTGTTGGTGCTGGAGGTGAGTGGAAAAGACACTCCTCCTCCCAAAATAAGATCTGGTGCCTCTTTTGGAGACAAAATAAAAAAATAAAACCAGGTCTTATTTTCAGGGAAACACAGTATAAGCTTGGATTGTTTTGTATTGTTGCTGACAGATTTATTGTCTGACCTGATCAACAATAAAGAAACTAATCTACAATGGTCAGGGCTATAAAATTACTTCAGAGTAAACCAGTTCCTAGGTAAGAGATTATGCAGGATTTATGGTGAAGATTTACACTCATGTCTCTGGTAAAGCCTGACAATGCTTTAGCCAATCCCAATTATCCATAACTATTAACCATGCTAGATGGGATTTATGGGGATTGTTATCCAAAATTTCTGGATCATATTGCCTAACTTTGCATCAATTTATATTCAAATATTTTAACAAATCAGAGCCTAATCTACTACAGGAAATAAAATGAAGGGGAAATGTTTTTGGAAAACAACTCCAGTCCTCCAAAACTTTTTCCCAGATAGATAAATGCAGAAGCAAATATTTTTGGTTCTTAATTATCAGTGTTGTTTGGCTACAGTAATCGCTGGGCTGTCTTGCTTGTGACTTTTCTCACAACAGAGTGCTTGTTAACAATAATTGCACACTTTTGAATACTGCTGTAATGACCTGAAATCTGTGACTCACTTTGCATTTTGTAAACTGCATTTTCCATATGCTATAATGCCTCATTTCTAATTTGGGAAATTATAATTCAGCTTCTGAACACAGCTTATGGTAAGGAGTACATAGAATGAGAATAAAAATATTATTAGACCATGGAAAATACTGACGGGAGGTGAAAAAGCTGTAACAGATGCAGAAGGAAATTTGTTAAAAAGGTCATTTAGGGCAACTAGTCAAGGAGAAAACCAATCTAGAACTAAGGAGAAATTTCCTGACAATTAGAACAATTAAACAGTGGAACAACTTGCCTCCAGAAGTTGTGGGTGTTCCAACACTGGAAGTTTTTAGGAAGAGATTGGACAATGATTTGTCTGAAATGGTATAAGGTTTCCTGCTTGAGCAGGGGTTGGACTAGAAGACCTCTAAGGTCCCTTCCAACTCTGTTATTCTGTTATTCATATTAAACAAGCAAGCACATCTATGAGGTTATTATTAACACATTTTTGATTTCATAGCTCCCTCTCCTTGTTTCTATTATTTAGGGGACAGATAAAAAGATTGTGGTTACAAAAGGGAGGAAATGCAAAGCCAGGAACTCTGGAGGTTGAATCTCTAGATCTCTGCTGAAATATGAATCTTGGCAGATCCCCAAAAGAGATGTTTGCATCAACCGCATTATGTATACTTTCCTAGAATTAAGAGCAATAAAAACAGTGTCCCTATGTTCTGAATGTGGGATTACCTTGAATACATAGGGTTTTGTTTTGTTTTTTTAATATCAAGCTTTTTTGCTATGGTCACAGAAAAGACATCTGTGCTGCTATGAATCAACCCTGTGAGACCTTAGGCTTGTCCCATCTCTCGGGCATGTGCCAACCACATCGAAGCTGCAACATCAATGAAGACTCTGGCCTACCTTTGGCCTTCACAATTGCCCATGAACTTGGACACAGGTATGAATAAGTTGGAAGTCTTATGGAGGTGGGGCACAGTTAGATTTTTTTTTTTAGATTGTTCAGGCAGAAATTGCATAAGACTAAAGATACAAAAAGCAAAGGAAAAGATAATTAGTAAAAAAAATAATGTTATGCATTCTCCACTTCTCTTCCATTTCTCCAACCGCTAACCCACTACCTATATATTTCCCCTTTGAACTTTAACCATATTGGAAGTCTTGATAAACAGCGGTGTTAGGGGGATTCCTGCTGCTCTCCTTGTGTGGTTGTTTTCTTGCAGATGTTTCATTACCAAACTAGAGAAACATCAGCTAGAAAGGGAGTAGGGTTTGCTCTCTGTTTATATATAAGTGGCTTGCCCTGTCAATGTGGGTGAGAGTGATCTTAGTGGTTCATCTCTTGATTAGCTGCATCTGGCTGAAGCACACGGAAATGTTCTCTGGAAGGAAACAATTCCATTTGGTCACAGTGTATACTTGGGAAAGAGAGTTAAGAATGTGCAAATGAGCAAAACTTAACTAGAGGCTAAATCATACGATGAACAGCTAAGGGAACTGGGTACAGTATGTTTAGCCTAATGAAGAGAAGGCTCAGGGGAGACATGACACCAGTCTTCTAATACTTGAAGGGTTGTCACAGGAAAGAGGGTGTCAATTTATTCTCCATAGCTCCTGAGGGCAGAACAAGAAGCAGTGGGTGGAAGCTTGTCAGAGGAGATTCAACCTGGAAATAAGGAGGAATTTCCTGACAGTAAGATGATTAATTGGTTGAGCAGCTTGTCTCCAGAGTTGTGGTTGTTTCATTGCTGGAGATTTTCAAGAAAGATTGGACAGCCATTTGCCTGGGGTAGCATAACTCTTGCCTTGGGCAGGCAGTTGAACTAGAAGGTCCCTTCCAGCCCTATGATTCTCTATGAAGTAAACTTACCATTAATAGAATCATTTAGTATTATTGACAATTAAAGTGTAGGAATTGCAGCTTTTATTTCATACAGGACCACCAGGATTATGCTGACTGTATATGTTCCCTTCGTATCCTTATAAATAAAGGAGCTGTATCAAAACCTAAAGGATCTTAGGAGGTTCTTTGAATCATTCTAATATTTGCACATTCTATTTTTTAATTTAGAAACTGTTTGCCATTTGTGAATTGCCTTTAATCTGTTAATGCTAGCCAAAATGTATTAAAACCAATCTTTACTGTTTACATAATTATCTTCATCCGTTCTCTGAAATTCAAGTATTATTTTTTTAAAAAATGCAAACAGGATGCTAAAGAAGATACCCAAATAAATCGCAACACCCAATGACCTGCAACAGGTTATTCCTTCTTTAGATTATTTAAAATCAACTCAGAGAGTTGCCTGTGGCGAGATGGGCAGCAAATTAAATAAATAAACAAATAAGCTGCCCTATCCTCATAAGCTTTTGTGGCAGAACTTTGTTTTGAGATTTATTCCTTGGGTTTCTTTCCCTTCAGTTTTGGCATCC
>NW_015398381.1:0-2313 GCF_001527695.2 Protobothrops mucrosquamatus
GACATTGTGGGGGGAGTTGCCCTGGGGGATGAGCCATTGCCATAACATACTGGCCGTCATTGTTATTATTACCATCTGGAGCCGGGGTCTACCCCCCCCCCCATTCCATCGGACTCTGAACGATTGCTCAGGGGCTTGTTACTCCTGCTGCTAAAGCAGCCCTGAGCTGTTATATACATCTTCGGGGCATCAACCATTGTGACCGGTTAAGTTCGTGCCTGAAAGTCCTGCTTCAGCAAGAAGAGCCTGCCACCCATCAATGCTGCCTGGGTTCCGGTTGTAAGACATCTCACCGATCTCTAAAGAACATTACCGCAAGGCTGGACAAGGGGGGTTGTGGCTGGGAGGGCCCGGGCATTGGCGGCCTCTAAAGAGGTAGCGCTACACAGCCTTCAGTCATTATAAAATATTCTGTATAAACAAAAGAAATCTCATATATTAGCCAAATGGTCAAACTCACTGCCAAGAATCATTACTAAAAATATGCCATGGCCAATATACTGAGCACCACTCAGAGATCCAGCAGAACCAACAAGAATGGTATTGTATTGTTCTGCATTAGTTTTAACATGGACTATCTGCCCTGGACAGCCAAAAAGGCTTTGAAACCTGATTAAAACAGCATTATCTAATCAATGAAAAAAACTATGGAGAAAATCTATCTTGTGATCACTAGGAGTCAAAAATAACTTGATGACACATAATTAGTTCTTAATAATTCGTGCTGTACTACAAGCTTCGTCTGCATTTATATAAAATCCATCTCAGTACAATTTTATGGAAAAGAAATTGCTTTTATACTTTTTTTCCCCTAGAGAAGAACATTTTGCCATCTTATAAGTCAAATATGAGGTTCTTGAAGTTTTTAAGTAGAAGATTATTGAGCTTCAGTGATGACATGTACACTCAAAATTATGGAAGGAATAAAGCTGATATTCTGTTACACAAAATTGGAGGCTGTTTGATTTAAAATAGAGTATTGAATACAAACTAGTTTAGAAGTACCTCCTTCTTTTTTAATGGAAGTGATTATAGTAGTAATCATCTGTTTGGAATCTCTATGTTCCCCATAAGAAACCTCACTCCAACTCTTTTTCAAGTCCATTGACTCTTATCTGGCACCAATCTGTCTTGACTATTAGTAGTTCAGATTCCTAGGTATATAGGTAGCATGAAGATATCTTCTTGAATGGAGACAAAATGTTTGCAGCCAAATTGCCAAAGTCAAAGATCAAATCAACAACCCAACTACCAACCTGGGCTTCTAATATTCAAACAGATTTTATAAACTTTATCCTGGCTCCTGACATTAAGTTTCAGAAGCAATAAAAATATGCACTATTAAGTTTGTATTATAAATGCTTTGAGGATTAATAAATACAATCTTTAGAAAGTACAATAAATTCTATTCTAAAAGGAGGAAAGGAGGAAAGATGCCAGGTATTAACATTAATACCTAAGCAGGGCCAAAATTTGACTTCAGCAAGAAATTATAGACAAATAACATCACTGAATAACATCTATAAATTGTTTACAATGATCTTAACTGAATAACTGAAAATAATTTTGCAAGAATTTATTCATGAGAATTATGGTTAAAAGACAGTTGAAATATAATATTAGAATTATGCTGGATATTTTGGAATATTTGGAACAACATACCGTAATGAAAAACAAGCCACATTGATCTTTTTAGATACAGAGACAGATTTTGACAATTTGAGCTAAAGTTTCTTGTTTAAGGTTTTAAAAAATATAAATTTTGGAATTTTATAAAATGATTATAATATCAGTTGTTAAAACAGATATTACCCAAAAACATCTTGATGTATCTTTTCTAGCTGCATTCCATGTCTTAATATAGTTATTTGGAAAGAAAATACAACTCAAATTTGTCATAATTGTACCTAAATATTTTATTTTGTCTCAATCTTAAAGCTCATTTTATTTATCATTTTTGTTTTAGCTTGTATATTCATATTTTTTTGTTCACATCTTTGTCCTCTATCTATTAATCTTCAAACCTGCTCAGAAGCCAATTTTTAACATTTATTCATTAAAAGTTCAATTCCTTTTAAAGGGTCTACCAAAACCAAAGCCAAAAGTTCATAACCTGTATGACTGTTTTTTAATCTTTATGCCCATGATCCTCTTATCTTATATTTCAAGAACAAAAATAAAACAAAACAAAATAAAGCAAAGCAAAATAAAAAAAGAGGAACAGAAGGCAATCTTGTCTTGTTCCTTTTTTGTATCTCACATGGCTTGGTTAAATCTCCATTAACTATTATTTGTGAAGTCTGTGAAGTAGAA
>NW_015398381.1:10021-12838 GCF_001527695.2 Protobothrops mucrosquamatus
CAAAGTTCAGCTAGAAACTGTGTCAGCAGAGGAGCAAGCAGGTGTTAAATAATGGAGATCAATGTATCATATTACAGTAGCTAAAATGAATTGAATAAAGATATACATTACTTAGGCATGGATAGTTGACCTTCAGAAATTCAAACTGCAGTAGATAGCAGGTAAAGAATACAAAAATCCCCAAACACCTAACTCCCTTGTTCCTGACTGAACCCTGGTGAACTTTGCAACTTTATGTATTTAGCATTAGTATATCCAGCTGAATTAAAGTGGACATTTCTTTCAGCGTTTTTTCAATTTCTTTCTTCTCCTCAAGGGCAATTTCTAGTAGAAATTAGACCACTTCTTAGCTCAGAGACTACTCATCTTCATTAAAATATTGCAGAGAGTACAAGTTGTATATGGCTAAAAAAAGTAAGCAGGTCCCATCTTCTCTTTAATATTTGTTTGCATCAGTCTGCAGAGAAGTCTTCAGGTCTAACATTGAAGAGTTAGCTAAATATAAATGACTCTAGAATCAAGATCTGGATTTTCTTAAAAAGTTTAATGGATAATGAATGCTAATGTCAGATAAATTAAAGCAGAATCAAGTCATAGTTGAATCCTAATGACTGCCTAGATCAGTAGCCCCAACCTTTTAGGCACCAGGGACCAGTTCCATGGAGAAAGGGTTTTTTGTGAATAGGAGGGGCGTGGTTTTGCGTGTTGCCTGCATCCCATGGATGGGGCTTCGCTTTTTTGCATGGCCCAATTGCTGGCATGCTGCGGATCGTTACTGGTCTACAGCCCAGGGGTTGTGGACACCTGGCCTAGATAGATAGATCCATGATGATCTCTATCCCTTAACCTGGTCTTTCAGGTTGCACTCATCAGACTGTAATTGAGTCCATCCACATTGCTGGTGGTCATCCTCTCCTTTTCTTTCTACTTTCCCAGCATTAAAGCCTTCCCCAGACAGCTAGATCTTTGCAGAATGTATCCAAAGTGGGATAATTTGAACCTGGCCATTTAGGTGTCAAGTGAGAACTTGATTTATTTATTTCATGATCCTTCAGTTTGATTTCTTGACTGTCCACAGTATCCTCAAGACTCTTTCTCTACATGAATTAAATGGTCATTATTTGATATAGACTATCCAAAAATGTAGGCTTATTTCCTAAATAACTTTGATAGTTGCATTAATTTTAAGAATGGATTCTTTCAAGTGGCATCATTTTTCAGGTTTCAAAGAAAGTCTGGGGTAAAAAGAAATATTATTTGTAACCATTTCATTGTATCCGACTCTTGGTGACTTTATAGGCAAGTGCTCTCCATGCACAATAAATAATAAAAAATAAATTGAAACTTGACATGTGAACATGACATGGCAAATCCCTACTATGATTTAAAAAAAGTATTTTTATGGTTAAAAAAATACCAGTCTCTTTTAAAACATAGTAAGGATGTGCCATGTTATGTTCACGCAAGTTTCAATTTATTTTTTTCCCAAAGCATTTTCAGGTTGTATAATTCGAATGACTATTATTTCCAATGGAAATTGAAACTAGAAAAATGGTTGCAGGTAAAGCTCAAATGTTGCCTATGCACAGTGGCTTTTCTAGGAGTGATCTTATTCAGCAAAGCAATTTGATTTAAAGCAGTCATTTGCACTGAATGAGATCAATCCTTCAAGGCTGATTTACCAAACTGGATGTTTCAGTAGGCAAACAAGTACATATTAAATTATATATGATAATAAATGTAGTTTGTTGGGTAAAAAAAACATTTGCATCCTTTTGCACATTTTCACCTGACTATTATTAGAATTTCATATGGCTCCTATTCATAGCTAAAAAAAAAAATCTTAGTGAATGTGCCAGTATGAAAAAAGAATATTATCTCTAGCTCAATCAGTTCAGTTAAAAAGATAATTAGGACAAATTATGTCAGCATTTAATTGGAGGGGCGCGGTGGCCTAGAGGTTAAGATGCTGGCTTCACACTCAGGAAGCTGAAAGCTCAGTCCTAGGCAGTGGCAGTTGTTTCTCTATCTGGGCACACAGAGTTTTCTGCTGCAAACTCCATGTACTGTAGGAAGGGCATCCAGCCAGTAAACGCTTAGCTCCATTCAGTCTCCCTGACTCCATCCCGATACGAGGGATTACAGGGTCACAAAGAGGAAAAAAAAAGTCAGTATTTAATTAATCAAACTTTGGAATTTGCTACCAGGAGATGTGGTGCTGGCTACCAGCTTGTCTGGCTTTAAAACTGGGTTGGAATACTTCATGGAAATCAGGGGAATCAGTGGCTATTAATCTCAATGGCAAAGGGACTGTTTCTGAAGGCATCTGCTGGGAAACTAGTGAGTTTCCTTATGCAGTTGGATGGTTGACCACTTTGAGAACAGACTGTTAAATTACATAGGGCAGGCGTCCAAACAACAAGTCACTGCTGATTTTCTTAAACCATCAGCAGCAAATACTTCCCCCCAAAAAACTATAATTAATAGAGGAGCTTTTTAAATATATTTTAAATATATACAAAAGAAACAAATAGTTAACAATTGCTGAATGAAAATAAATGGAGAATATCTTTATTTATTTATTTATTTATTTATTTATTTATTTATTTATTTATTTCATTTATTTCATTTATACCCCGCCCTTCTCCCGGAGGACTCAGGGCGGCTTACAGCCAGTTTAAAACAATCCCACATAAATACCAAATACAAATCTAAAATAATTAAAAATAAATATTTGAATTGGCCGCTCTATTAAAATTTTGTTAAAACCAATTAAAATACCCCTAGGCCAGTCCTGCCTGCTGAAACAGCCAAGTC
>NW_015398381.1:15027-16992 GCF_001527695.2 Protobothrops mucrosquamatus
CTCGGCCCTCCCCTCCAGGGAATCCCCTCCCCCCCTCAGCTGAAGGAGAGAGCGGGTCACCCTGAAGAGGGTGGCCGGGCGATTATCTGATGACGCAATGAGGGTGGAGTAGTAGTTAGACCTCGCCACCCTCATCGCCACTAGGTAGGATCTAACCTGTATCCTTGCCTGTGTTCGGTCGGATTCGGTTCGGCTCGCCTTTATTCTTTATTAATTCTTCAAGACCTAGCTCTCCTATTGGAAAGTGTAAATGTTCAACTTATATAATTGTGTTCCTATTTTAGAATTTTTCAGCCAGTTTAAGAAAGCTGCTTTATTCAGGAGGACCATCCTATTTTTCTGGTTCATTGCATTGCAAAAAAAAAAACCAAAACAAAAGTTATAATGTAATATTTATTTGCAGATATACATTATATTGAAGAAAAAAACAGCACCCACATTTCTATTGACACAGAGCCAGTTTCTAGCCCCCTACAAAGGAAACCATTTTTCTTAGAATTTATTATTATTATTATTATTATTATTATTATTATTATTATTATTATTATTATTATTATTATTATTATTATTAAGCAATTTAAGACAGGTTTATGTATTTATTTAACAACCACAAAGCCAGAATTCTAGGTCAAACAAACTTCACTCTCCCTATATCTTCTGTCACTCAACTGCTGTTTTCTAACTCACAGTAACTTTTTGAAATAACTTTGCTCATTGCAGCACATTTTTAAATCCTTAAAAAAAATAAGGTGAGCCACAGTGGTTTTGGCAGTCAGAATGTTCAGGAGCCCCATAATTGCTCATTTTTGTTTGGGAGCTTGAAAATTGAACAATCATACTTTATTTCTTTCTCTTTTTTTACACTAATAATAAATGATGATGGATTCAGCCTTAAAGAATTTGTGTATTATATTGTTCTCTCAAAGGAGTGGGATGGGTCTGGCTGTCACTTCATTCGAAATGCATTCTCTATAATGCTAAAAAATTATAGAGTTGGAAGCAGTCATGTTGATCATTTAGTACAAATCCTGTTCCATACAGGAAGGAAAATATCCATGATATATGACTTTCATACCCAGTGAAAGAAAACCACTACCTGGCCGGATTATTTGTTCCACGGAGGCATTGTTCTGCTAGGAAATTTTTCTTGATATTCAACCAGAACCAGCTTTGCTATTAGTGAAATCCTTTATTCTATGCCTGCATTTGGGGAGAATAATGTGAGAGCAAATGTTTATGGAGAGTCTCAGTCATGCAGGTATGGTTGTCCCAAAGGTGCTTTTTTTCGAATGGTGCGGGAGTATGAATGGATTTCCAGAAAAAAATGCAGACTACAGGAACCATTTGCTCTTGAGTCTGAGATGCAGACAGCACAGACTCATCCCCGACAGCCTGTGCCTGTTTTCAACAGTGAAGGGACACAGGGCAGAAAACATCCTGCAGCCAAGAAGGCTCCACACACATTTGCACTACTCAGGTAATCTTGAGGATACAGGTAAACCTCTAAATGTTTCAATGACTCTCTAAAGCAGAGTTTTCAAACTGCTAGCCCATGGGCTGGATGCATCATAGCAAAACTGCGCCTACCCCACTGCCGGCAATGGAAAAAAAGCCGTGATACGTCAGGACACGTCACATGTTCTTGCGAGTTTGACACCCCTGCTCTAAAGGAATGAAAATGACCATCTGTCTGCAAGCAATATAAATCCTTCCACTCCCTACCATCTAGTCAGAGCTGAAGAAGCTTCTTAGATGAGAAGTGAAACGTCTTCAAAAGAAACACAAGAAAGTCCACTTGCCTCCTGAAAAAGGCACTTTTGGGAATGTGAGGCCAATTGTGTCGCATTCTGAAAACCCCGGAGCATGAAGCATTAAGCTATTATAGTTATATATTTCTTTACTGGTACTGTAAAGATTTTTTTATATATAGTTAAAAGCAAAACACCTTCAAACAGTATAGGAGAA
>NW_015398381.1:22198-23599 GCF_001527695.2 Protobothrops mucrosquamatus
TCTCTATCCGCCTCCGTTCTGTCATCTCCGTGTAATCCAGTCTCGGGCCGGTCGTCCCAATCATTCCTCGCTTTGATGTCTCCAACTCCCATTGTGGTCATCTGGGGATTCTCCTCATCCTCCAACACCATCTCCTCTATGTTCGTCTTCCCCCTCGAGCCCTCCCAAATACTGGGGAGCAGTTGGGGGGGTGGTAACAACTAGATATAGATATAGATATAGATAGATAGATATAGATATAGATATAGATATAGATATATAGATATAGATATAGATATAGATATAGATATAGATACAGATACAGATACAGATACAGATAGATAGATAGATAGATAGATAGATAGATAGATAGATAGATAGATAGATAGATAGATAGATAGATAGATAGATATAGATATAGATATAGATATAGATATAGATATAGATATAGATATAGATATAGATATAGATATAGATAGATACTTTTTGCTTAAACATTTTTGTTCAACCTCTCCAAAAGAGAAAAATACTAAAAATTTCCAAAACATTTAATAGTTTTTTACATCACATCCATAAATAAACTGCTTTATTTAAATATA
The DNA here is from genome assembly GCF_001527695.2 of Protobothrops mucrosquamatus. Lineage (NCBI taxonomy): Eukaryota > Metazoa > Chordata > Lepidosauria > Squamata > Viperidae > Protobothrops > Protobothrops mucrosquamatus. The sequence continues at coordinate 22,777 of NW_015398381.1, forward strand.
TTGTTTCATTTGAGTGAAAAGAATTGTATTAACTGAACATAAAATTAATCACAGGGTAGTTGAGTTTTGGACAGAGCAAATAAAGACATAATCAAAAGTCTTATTACTCAGAATTGGAAACACAAATATATATCTCCAACTATTTAGTGGTTTTCAAAGTTGATTATATATCAACTATAATGAATCCTGGCTTCAATTTATCAATATATGTCTGTCTGCAAATAGACATTTTGTATGGACTTTTTGCAATTATTTTCCCTTTTGTAATTTTGTGTATTCTTTTTCTGTACTTTTTGCATTTGGTTAATAAATACAATTAAAATGCTTTTCTTTAAGATGTGGTTATATGCATAGCAATATGGAAAGGCTTCCAATTAAAAATAATAGTAAATGATTTCAAGATGGTGCCTGCCCGTGCATATATGTCCATTTGAAGATGCTTTCCATTAATTTGGAACAATAGTTAGGAAAATGTACTTAGCCTCGTTTCCTCTTACCTTTAGAAAAGACATTCAGAAACCTCTTTTTCAATGACAGAATGATCTGAATATTTTTAAGGTGTCCAGGCAAACTTTAATGATGCTTGTTTGTGTTATGTATACATTTATTTAGTTATGTTGAGACTTACCCAGATGAATACAAGTGAAAAATAATTCATGCTACCCATCTTTCATTTTCCCAGGAACATATAAATTTTTTTAGGAAGGCTAAAAGCTGGGACTAGGTTATTCAAATAGCAATGAAAGGACAAATCTTATCAAAGCCAATGGAGGAATAATTTATCCTGAAGGTGAAGTCTTCCTAATATCAGAATAGAACAGAA
>NW_015398382.1:0-2361 GCF_001527695.2 Protobothrops mucrosquamatus
TGCTCACGTACGTGGAAATTCTACTGAGTTCAGCAGATTTTTCCTATTGTCATCAGATGCTTACACTGGCCTTTGAAAATAGAAGCGAGTAAAGGTCCAAAAATGCCATGAGATAAAGAATTCAGAATTCTGGGAGTCCAGTTCACACTACTCGTCTCGAAAAGAAGCCAACCTTAATTCTTGTGATTGGGATAAGCCAGTTTCCCATTGGTAACCCACCCATTGATTTATACATGGACACTTCCATAGCATAAAAAATTCCTTTTATGACCCAGTAATCCCTTAATTTGAGGTAGAGTCAGGGTGACTGGATGTTTCTGAGCATTTACATGCCCTTCCTGATGCCATAGAGTTCACAGCAGATATTTTTTCTTTGCGCCCTAGGAAAGAGAAACATCTGCCACTACATAGGACCGAACTCTCAACCTTCCTAATGGGAGATGAATGTCTTCACCACTAGGCCCCCTTGCTGCTCACATGTATGCCCATAGTATTGTATCTCAGAATCGGGGAATCCTTACTGCTCTCTGGCCTTGGATGTTTTCTTGCAGACATTTCATTACCAAACTGGATAACATCATCAGTGCTAGTAAGGGAGTAGGGTTTGCAAAGCCTACTCTGCAATGCGGTTACTAGCACTGATGAAGTTAACTAGCTTGATAATAAAACATCTTCAAAAAAAAAAGAACCCCAACCAAGGTCAGAGAATCCCAAGTACCCCCAGAGTTCAACCTTGAACTACAAATATTCTCTTCTATCAGCGTCTCAGAATTATGAAAACCAAGTAGACTGCTATTTATGAATATTGGCCAAATTGCAAGAGAGGAAACTTAATGGAAGTGCCAACTGGATCAGATTGACTGACTCAACCTACAGTGTGTTAGTTCTCACACTCTAAGTAAAAAAAAAAAAAAAAAAAAAACACAAGACGAGAACAAATCTGACCCATCTAGAAGCGAAGGATGGATCAGCCTGCTGAAAAGAGGAGACCACTAGTTTGAGACACAAGGCAGGAAGAAAAACAGAATGCAAGAAGGTTTGAACCACCATTTTGAATCACTGTAGTGGTTGAAATTCTTTTGGTTATAGCATCCTTTCTTTAACAAATACATTTTCAAATAGTGGGTTTTCTTCTAAGTTTGCTTAAGTGATTGTAGCCCTATTTGATTAGAGGAAGCCCCGTCACACAGCAATTTTCCAAGATTTTAGACAGGGATTTTTCTGAGCACCAGTTATCTGAAAATTAAGTATGGAATGGTAGAGATTGAACATGAGGTCATCTACTGTACATTGTGTAATCCACCTCTGATCTACAGTCCATGACATATTATAAATATACAAAGCTGTCTTACATTGAGTCAGTTCATTGGTCACAGTCCATCTAATCTAGTTGAGGTCTAATTTCCAAAACTTCAGCCAAGATGGACCATGGCATCCTCACAGCAAACAAAAAGTTATCTGCTATTGATGTATGGTTTCTCAAAGTTGGCTTGCTGATCTTACACTTACAAATACCACAACCCATGGCATGGGTTTTGACATGCTCAATCAATGACTATACAAATAAAGCATGGAGGTCCATCACACATGTGAAATGATGGGGTTAACAGATGTGCCTTTTAAAGTTTTGCAAATGATCTGTTAAAAAAACGAAAGGATCTCATTGACAATCAAATAAAGCAAGAACTGGGACTCAAGCTTTCACCACCGAAAGATGTTTTAAATCAGAAGCGTGGTTGGTCTTGCAATGGTGGCTTCTATATCCATCCTAAGCATTAATTTTCTTTACCAATAGGTGTCAGAAAAGGAACAGCTCTGTGGGAACTGGATATAACTTGTTCTCTGTGTCATTCATAAACTGGAAGTAGGCAACTAGCAGCCCCTAATTTCAGACGCATCTCAGACCAATTCAAAATCATGAATGAAGAAGGTAAATAGACATGTCCCAGGATAATGTTGCAGGATCCAATCTGGGTTGGTCACTGGGACCAGAGGCTTAGTCTTCTGAGCTTTTGGAATGGTGAGAGAGAAGTTCCCTAAGGATGGGCTCCAGCATGACTCCAAAACTTCAGAAGACTAAACCTCTGGTCCCAGTGACCGACCCAAATGGGATCCTGCTAATTCAAAATCCTCTATAAGAGACTTGTCCATCTCCTAGCACCCTGGCAGAAGAGATAAAGAAAAAGAGGAGACAAAAGAAGGAAAAGATAGAAAGACACCTCCACTTTCTCTTTGGTGGTATCACCCATCGGTGGTACTCAAGATCACACCTCCCCAAATATAAATGGGGATTTATCAAAAACGTATTTATCCCTTGCTGATTAAGAGGATATTATAACTGAAAATGCATTATCTGTCATA
>NW_015398382.1:5131-6971 GCF_001527695.2 Protobothrops mucrosquamatus
CCTTCCTTCCTTCCTTCCTTCCTTCCTTCCTTCCTTCCTTCCTTCCTTCCTTCCTTCCTTCCTCCAAATGAGATAATGGGGAATATATTTGTAAAAAGAAAATAATAATAAACAACAGTTTCTTTCTTCCACCAATAAATCTGAATATTTTAATGGTGATATCATTTGAACTAATGGGGCATATCATTTCTCTTTTTTTTTTAAAAAAAAAAATCTTGGCTCTGTCACTATCAAAAACAAAATCGCTACTAAATCCAAATTATATTTGGTATTCTAATAGTTGCTTGTTTTATTAATTGCACGGCAAGGAAGTTGTATGTACCCATTTTTATATATATAAAAAAGTAACAGGGATTAAGAATTTTTAAAAGGATACTTTCAGCTGAGATGGATATCCAGGGACACACCCCAGCTAATGTTCTTTTAAAACAGAACCTAAAATCAAAATGTTAGGGTAAATGTTGAGCATTTCAACATAAAAGCAAATGTTGAGCATTTCAAGGGAAGTTCTTGTTCTATCTCTGTGTGTGTTATGCAGGAGGTCAAATTCAGACCGTGATACAATTCCAGAATGAAATGTAGACTGAATAGCAACATCTTTATTTCGGGGAAGAAAGACGGAAGACGGAGGATTAAAATAACAATAATAATAATAATCTGATTCAGGATAGAGCCTTAAGAAAAGGCAGGGGGAGGGGGAGGGATCAACCCTTCACTCCCCAAGGATCTCTGGACTCCCTGCATGTTTATAGATCACCCCCTTGGTCTGGCACATCTTTTTCCTAGGCATCTGATTAAGTTAACAATGCCTTGCTTTTTTTGCATACAGATTTGCCAAGCCTTTCTCTACAGCTGCTCCCAAAGATTTGGTCTGTCTCTGTAATGTGATAGCGCAGCAGTCAGTAAATGCAATCTTTGTCAAACCCAGGTGTGCTCTTGATTTCGTTCTCCTGCGTTCCAAGCTAGGTTTTGCAGGGGGTTTTTTTTCCTTTCCTTTTTTTTTCCACCCTCCCCTTCACTTTCTCAGCATTTATAAGACTCTATTATAGTATGGCCACATCTGGAGTGTAAAATCCTCCCATTAATTGGATACTTTTAAAACTATGAAGGCAAATTCAGAGAGAGAGAAAAGGGGAGGGAGGGAGGGAGAAATGTTTATCACAATCGCTAATGTTCTTTCCATTTACAAAAAGAAAAAAGAAAAAGAAAGATGTTTTGGTTTGATTTGAATGTCAATAATTGACCCTAAAAATCAGTCTGTACGCGCATGCCTTACTTACTATCTTGCTACTTACTTACTTACAATCATATGTAATATGATAAAAATTCAAATAGGAAAGTCTCAAGTTATTCCTTATAGTAGTTCACTAAAAGCAAAAGAGGAAAAAAGGGTTACAAATCTAATTATCAGACTAAAAAGCTGTATCCTAAATAAAAGAGTTAAGAACCCTCCCCAACCTTATTCTCATCTTATTTTCAAGTGAGCATGTAGTTCCATCACAATCACCAAACAATTTATTCATTATTTTTAAGAGAGAGAAAAGGAGAGTGAGGGAGAGAGAAGGAGAATGACTTTAGATGAACACAATGGCTTAAACACTATGCTATGTTGGTGTGTGTTGGTGTGTTGCACACAGCAACAGTAATTTTTCAAGATGAAGTTTGAAGTAGATTATCCCAGAAATGTGAACTAAGTCACCGCTGTTATCATCTGAGTATGGATAAAGGATGTATTCACCCAAGAGCAGCACCATTTTCTGAAAGAGAGAGAGAGAGAGAGAGAGAGAATCCCTGTCTTCCTGAACACATGAGAATCATCACTATGAGATGATAAATGGGC
>NW_015398383.1:0-6971 GCF_001527695.2 Protobothrops mucrosquamatus
TTTGTAAATGAAGCAGGCTGAGAATTGTTATCACTAAAGCCAGGATAACAACAGGCTGTGAACTTTGCATCTGGGGGGGAGGCAGAATACAGGCTCTACAGCATGAGACAGAATCTATCAGGAAGGCAAGGTTTTGAATCAAATAGATGTTTTGTAATTTTTGATATAAGAATCTTTTGGGAGTCTGGGATAATTACAAACAACAACAACAACAACTGCGCTACTCGGAACATCTTATATTTTAAGGAGATACCTGGTTGACACCTAGGATGCTGGTAGCAACCCGTGTCAACCATCAGTCCCAGCCAATTTGAAAGTTCAGTTGACTGAGGTTCATGTCTAATGAATAAATAATAATAATAATAATAATAATAATAATAATAATAATAATAATAATAATAATAATAATAATAATAGTAATAGGCGCCTTGGGTGCAATCCCAAAACAACTGGAGCACCACTTGAACACCATTGGCATTGACAAATTCGTCATTAGTCAATTGCAAAAGGCGGCCTTACTAGGAACTGCTTCCATCCTGCGACGATATCTGTAATACCATCAAACATCCACATCTGCCTAGCCCAGGTCCTTGGTAAGGACTCGATAGGTAGACAAAATGCCAAATCCAGTCTGAACATCTGGCTGACTGTGCGATGATCCATAATAATAATAATAATAATAATAATAATAATAATAATAATAATAATAATAATAATAATAATAATAATAATTTTATTGTCACTTTGCATGTACACCAATTGGCATACATCAAAATGAATTTTTGTTGCATACAGCTCTCAAAGGGTCACCACTTCCGATATACTCTCCTTGTTCATGGCCAGCTCAAGTTTCAGAACGTCCATTTTAGTCTCTAGGGAGCTAACGATGGCAAACAGGAGAGATGGAAATGGAGCTCCATGTGGATTAGCCCTCAAATTAGCTTGTATTGTGCACAACAACCTCGCCTCCTTTCCTTTTCCTGATCTTGTCTCTTCCACCTTTTCCTTAAAGGGGCCTCGCTCCTTTTCACCCCTGGAGCACGCTGCTTCTGCCGCTGCCTCCAACTTCTCCAAAAGCCTCTCTCTCTTCCTCTGGGCCTGCCGACAGCCTCATCCAGTTCCTTTGCTCCATAAGCCCCGGGACCTCTCCTCCTCTGCCTCCTTTGGAAACAGCCCTGATTTGCAATAGAATTGGTCGCTGGGCCAGCAGTCAGATCTTGCTGCCAGCAGAACAATTTCAAACAGTGCAAACAAATTTTAACATTCTCACCAACAGTTCCGAAACAGCTAAAAACTCGCCATACCAGCAAAGATTGTCGGCCGTATGTTACCTTACTTCCACCACGCTGTCTTGTGCAGTTGGGGACCTTCCTAGATCCATTACTTCTTCTAATGCAGAAAAAGCTGGTCAAGGTTATTGGGCTCCTTGGCAACAGCTTCGGCTGGTATGCCAGTTACAACCCTATCTGATGTGGGAGGACAAACTATAGCAGCTTTTGGGATTGTTACTATCTAGCTGGATTACCAAAGTCTATGCTGCATGGGCTGCCTTGGCAGTTCCTTCAAAAGCTGCATGTTGTCCAGAATACAGCAGTCTATGTATGTTAACTGACACACATTGCCAGAATCATATTCTATCCTCCTTTTAGATCCTGCACGGGCATCCAGGATGCTTCCAGACATAATTTAAAGGGCAGATTTTGCCTTGTAATATTTGACCAGCCTCCAGCTTCAGATACTCCAGTTATTGGCCAAAAAGGTGATTTGGGGAAGAACATCTAATATCGTAGCATCTTATTTCCCAGATATGAGGAAGCAGAAGGTAAGAAGTAAGGTATTTAGTGAAATAACCTTCCCAGCAGCACCTTGACTTGACTCCCTTGCTGATGTCACTCAGGAAATGATCTGAAAACAAACTTTTTTTGTGAAGCATTGAAGGAGTTACTTTCTGGCTAGATTTGCTTTTGATTAAAAAAATGGGATTGATCAGGTGGTGATGTGTTGTTAGTTGATTTATTTTTATTATCACTCATTAATTTTAATGGATTTTTATGTTTATGCAATTTACCAAGATTTTAATTGCATTTTGCTTACTTCTAGAAATCTTGATAGAATTATGGTGGTATAGAAAAGATAAACTAAATATTCCTTTTGGTATGATTAAAATACAGTATATCCCCTTTGCTTTGGGTGGATCGTGGCTTTAATACATAAAGAAGAATACCACTCTGTTATACCAACCAGTTTCATGTGAGATGCTCAGAAGCTAATAGGAGGTATTAATTTCATTCACGTTTCCTCCCTAGCAATTTGTAGTTAAGGTTTACTGCCTGTGATGGGGGCAATAGTATACTATATACCATCATCAAGACTAAAAAATATGGATAATCTCTTTTAAGACCCATCTTAATTGAACACTTTAGTTACATATGGTCAATTAACTGTCCTATTTCTGTTCAAAGTATTTCAACCCACTTTATAAGTCTTCATTCAAATGGAATTAAAATGAATGGTGGTGATGGTGGGGACAAGTGGTTAGAGCAGTGGTGGCGAACCTATGGCACTGGTGCCAGAGGCGGCACTCGGAGCCCTCTCTGTGGGCACACGTGCCGTTGCCCCAGCCTTGCCTCCCCCCATGACCCCCTCACCTCTGGAGGAGAGTTGCCCCCAAGGGTGGCCCACGCGGAGCAGCGCAGCCAAGAACATGGCAGCCAGGCAGCGTAGACTGCCCTCACGCCCCAGCGCGCACAGTTGCTGCTACAGGGTGCGGGCAGAGAGCATGGCCCTGGAGGCGGTGCGGGGCTGCCTGGGCGATCTGCAGCAGGCCCTGGAGGCGGTGAGTGGCCCTGCGGGCAGGCAGGGTGGGGGCGGGGCAGGGGGTGGAGTGGAGTGGGGCCAGTTTTGGGGCACTCGGTCTCTAAAAGGTTCGCCATCACTGGTATAGAGAAACAGAGTAAGGAAGTCTATGGAGATTCTCAATCATCCAGGCTATGGTTGTCCCAAAGCTGCTTGTTTTCCAAAAGGCAACTGGACTTTCTTGATTTTTTTCTTTGAAAATGTTTTGCTTTTCATCCAAGAACCAGAGAAGCTTCTTGGATGAGAAGTGAAACATTTTCAAAGAAAAAAAATCTAAGAAAGCCCAGTTGCCTTTTTGAAAAAGAAAAAAAAAAGCATCTTTGGAAGAGTAAGGAAGATGATGATATCTATGCAAGCTCCGTTGCCAGGATAATGAGCGATAACATATATTTTAAGTCCACAACAAAGAGACAATATTCAGAAGAGGCTCAGACAGAAAACTTGCAAAATTCTGTTATGATAGTTAATCTCAGTAAAAAGTAGGTTTACCCTTCTTGCAGCATTGAGTTTTTTGATCTATCTGCTGGGGCTGGTGGCATGTGTGTGTATGGGTGAGACAGATGTATTTGCATTTGTGTGTGTGTGTGTATCTCATAGTAATTTTAGATCGCCTGCTGCACAGATAGGCACTGAATAAACATTACTACTTCCCTGTGCACCACTCACCCACAGCTCTGGGTCATTCTTCAACTGCCTGTTCTTACAAAACTGACCGGCCCTTAGAGACGGCCATTTCACAACACAGGGATAAATAGTAACCCTCTTATTGACTTGTGGTTGCTGTTGATCAGGCTGTTTAGCATTAACAGGGAAGAGGGCTAGGATTCTTGGTGTGAGGGTGTCACCCTGTAAATGCACAGGAATGCAGATGTTATTTCCAAAAGTGGCCTTTCCTGCATCTCGTGCCATTGAGAGCAAGCCAACACTGATCTGTATGTTAAGCAGTGGAATCTGTGCAGTCCTCACAAAACTGTATCATCTCAGGTCACGACTTCCCAGGAAGAATGTGAGAATGCAACTGGAATTTGTTGTGGCGGGTCTGACCGAGTGCCCAGAAATGCTGTGAGTTGTACTCACCGATGCAGGCTGAAAAGCGCTAGCTGGGGAATGCAGACTTCGCCATTTGATATCCTCTTTCCATCTATGCGTTCCAGAAGTCGGACAAAAACAAAAATGCATTAAGGGTTTTAATAATGATAATATGACATTTAGATTTTAAAAGATGACGAGAAATCATTGCTAATCCAAGAAACTATGAGGCTGAGGATGAATTACATTCATGCAAGGTAAATTACGTTCATGCAGAAATATTCTGAAACAAATATGGAATATGTTTCTATTCAAAAGACACAATGAAGAATCTAGAAGACCACAACACCTCCTTGCCAGGAGTTGCCACCCAGGTGAGCAGAGATTAAAATCAACATTAATACTAGAACAACAATATCTATAGAACAATTAACCAGTGGAACAACCTGCTTCCAGAAGCGGTGAATGCTCCAACACTGGAAGTTTTTAAGAAGAGACTGGACAGCTATTTGTCCGAAATGGTATAGGGCAGTGGTAGCAAACCTATGGCATGCGTGCCAGAGGCGGGACTCCAAGCCCTCTCTGTGGGCACGCGTGCCATGCCCTGGAGAGGGCAACTATCCCTCTTCAACCAGCCGCCCGCTAACTCGCCGAGGTCCCATATGGCCGGATGCATCCCAGCACCCATGCGCTTGCTGACCTCTGTGTGCAGGGGCCAATGGTGTCAGGCAGCAGCCACCCCGACTCCTGCCTCACCTTTCCCTGTGACAATGGCACCCCCGCCCTGCCTTGCCTTACCCTGCAGGACGAGCCTTCTGCCCACCGCCCCACCTGCCAGAGACCCCCTGGATCTCCCCCAACCCTGCCCGGCCCCCACTGACGTCCCTCTCCATGAGCAACATCAAGGTGATCATGCCCACCTTGGACACACCCACCCAATCTGCCATGACCACCACAGCCACGCCCACTCAGTGGGCCATGCCCACCTGGCACTTGGCAATAAATAAGTGGGTTTGGGGTTGCAGTTTGGGCACTTGGTCTCTAAAAGGTTCGCCATCACTGGTATAGGGTTTCCTGCCTGAGCAGGGGGTTGGACTAGATGACCTCCAAGGTCCCTTCCAACATTATTATTAGTAGTAGTAGAATTATTATTAGTATTATTAGTAGTAGTATTATTAGTATTATTAGTAGTAGTATTATTAGTATTATTAGTAGTATTATTATTAGTAGTATTTAAACACTCCCTTCTAGCACTGATGATGTTAGCAATAGCAATAGCAATTAGACTTATATACCGCTTTACAGTGCTTTGCAGCCATCTCTAAGTGGTTTACAGAGTCAGCATATTTCCCCCAACAATCTGGGTCCTCATTTTACTGACCTCAGAAGGATGGAAGGCTTAGTAACCTTGAGTGGTGAGAACTGAATTGTTAAACTGCAGGCAGCTGGCAGGCAGCAGAAGTAGCCTGCAGTACTGCATTCTAACCACTGCGCCACCACGGCTCATGAATGTTACCTAATTGGGTAATGAAACATCTGCAAGAAAACCACCAAGTTCAGAGATCACTAAGGACCCCACATGTTTCTATTTAGTACAGGTCGTCCTCAACTTATGACCACAATTGAGCCCAAAATTTTTGTTACTAGGCGAAACATTTGTTAAGCGAATTTTGCCCCATTTTACATCATTTCTTGTCACAGTTAGTAAATGAATCACTGCAGGTGTTAAGCTAGCAACATGGTTGTTAAGTGAATCTGGCTTCCCCATTGACTTTGCTTGTCAGAAGTCCGCAAAAGGTGATCTCATGACCTAAGGATATAAATATGCAACCGTCATAAATATGAGTCAGTTGCCAAGCATCTGAATTTTGATCACATGACCACGGGGATGCTGCAATGGTCATCAGTGTGAAAAACTGCCATAAGTCCCTTTTTTTCAATGCTACTGTAACTTTGAACGGTCACTAAATGAATTGTTGTAGGTCAAGGATTACCTGTAGTAAAGAGACGCTACTATGCTAATACATCTACTGTTTGCAGGACTGCCTCTCCCACAGTGAACTTGCCTGTTTATTTACTTCAAAAGAGGAACAGGCTCTTGAAAATCCCCCCCACGCACGCACGCACGCACATACAAACACATCCCTGGCTCTCTACTGTCAGAGATTTGCTGATGGGATACACAGGAACAGGCTATTTCTTGTGTGGCTTTTGAAAGCATTCCCTGAGCGTGCATTTTGGAGTCTGCGTGCATAGAGGTGGCTCAGGTATATTGGGGCTGTGCAGTTTATAGCTCTAGTCCTTGTTTCATTTGGCTCCTGTTCTAAGTGGGATGAATTCATATAGACCAGGGGTAGGCAACCTTGGCTCTTTTATGACTCGTGGACTTCAACTCCCAGAATTCCTGAGCCAGCCATGCTGAGGGGAAAGGGAGAGGTTTCCAAGCTGAGCCATGCTAGCTCAGGAATTCTGGGAGTTGAAGTCCACGAGTCATAAAAGAGCCAAGGTTGCCTACCCCTGATATAGAGTTTCAGCTTCTTTTCTGCGAACTGCTGCTTTGGAGAAGGAAAAAGAAGAGCATCAGAAGCTGAAGATGAGTTCCTGTTTATTGTTGTCCTAGTGGACAATCATTGAAATATGAGCCAGCAGTGTGCTGCAGCTGCCAAAAAAGCCAACATAGTGCTAGGCTGCATTAACAGAGGGATAGAATCAAGATCACGTGAAGTATTAATACCACTTTACAATGCCCTGGTAAGGCCACACTTGGAATACTGCATCCAGTTTTGGTCACCACGATGTAAAAAAGATGTTGAGACTCTAGAAAGAGTACAGAGAAGAGCAACAAAGATGATTAGGGGACTGGAGGCTAAGACATACAAGTAACGGCTGCTGGAATTGGGTATGTCTAGTTTAACAAAGAGAAGGACGAGGGGGGACATGATAGCAGTGTTCCAATATCTCAGGGGCTGCCACAAAGAAGAGGGAGTCAAGCTATTTTCCAAAGCGCCTGAAGGCAGGACAAGAAGCAACGGGTGGAAACTAATCAAGGAGAGAAGCAACCTAGAACTAAGGAGAAACTTCCTGAC
>NW_015398384.1:0-1381 GCF_001527695.2 Protobothrops mucrosquamatus
TTCATCCCTGTTTGTTATACTCCAGGAGTTCCTGATTTTCTGAGGAGTCCAGGGCATTAAATGATATAAGAGACAGTTAGAATGCCTTGGAAGAAGATGAAGAGTGATTGTAACAACATGCATTGCAGATAACCTCAAGCTCATATGGGCAGGAAAACACTTACAGTATTTTTTTAGCTATTATTGTGTCTGCAGCTAGATAACCAGCAACCTTTTTTAAGGTGACATACTCTCTGGGAAGGCAAAGTCAGAGGAACATCTTCAAAGCTACGGTGAGCAATATTCTAAGCACTTGTCAGATGAAGTCACTCAAATCTGCTCAGAGACTCTCTGGCTGGTTGCTTCTGTGCATGTTAATTGAGGTGTTGTTTTGTTCTATATCTGGTGGATGGTTGACCCTGTAAATTCCAAGGAACTGTCCAGATTTTTGGACCATTAACATGGCCACCTTTCCTTTAAACCCATGTGCTTCATGGTTAGTTAAGATTGCTAAGGAGTAACATGTGATTGGGTCCATACAGCGGTGAATGCATCCTTGAAGGAATGGTTTTACATTTCTTGTAGGTGGTAAGGGAGCGCCTCCCCTCAGACATTGACATTACTGGATCTAATGCTGCTAGATAATTTTCATTCCATTTCTAATCTAGAAACCCCTGTCTTATGGGGCACCACGGGGTTTGACACTCTTAGCCTTTCTGCTTAACATCTTACATGAAACCACTCAGTGAGGTCCTCCATCAACAGAGGTTAAGTATGATGCTGAATTGTACATCTCACCCTGGCCTGGCCAATTGATGCTGTTGAGGTCTCGTCCCAGTTCCTAAAGGCTGTAGAGGTCTAGTTGTAGAGGAAAAAGCTCAGGCTTAACCTTGACAAAACTAGAATAGAATAATAACTTTATTGTCACTTTGAATGTGCACTAATCGGCATACATTAAAATGAAATTTCATTGCATTCAGCTCTCAAAGGGTCACCACCTCTGATATACACTACATAAATATGACAAAAATAAATAAATAAATACAGATGTATGCATATACCCCATATATTATATGACACAGAGAAACAACAGTCTAGTTTGGGTTATGTATATTTAGGGCAGTATTTTCATCCACCACTAGATGTCAGCACCAGTCCAATTCCCCCCCCCCCTAAACTTAATTCGTCATTTCCGTTTAGAGGAGAGTGGAACAAAGACACACACACCCTCACTTTTGGAGGATTTTTACTCCTGGGTTTTTCTTTTTTTCTCAGGAAATCAGTCAGGTAGAAGAGAGAAAATTAATATTCTTACCCAGTTCAGTCATGCTGTTTACAATCACGCTTAGTTTAGTGCTTTTTGGCTTCGGCTGCATGTAGCTTGGGCTAGATTCATGAATGA
>NW_015398384.1:4287-6971 GCF_001527695.2 Protobothrops mucrosquamatus
TACTCCTGGGTTTTTCTTTTTTTCTCAGGAAATCAGTCAGGTAGAAGAGAGAAAATTAATATTCTTACCCAGTTCAGTCATGCTGTTTACAATCACGCTTAGTTTAGTGCTTTTTGGCTTCGGCTGCATGTAGCTTGGGCTAGATTCATGAATGACGCTAGCCTTTCTTCTGTCGGTTTTTGGAGAGCTTTCCCCAGACGTCTGGATCAACTGCCGTCTGCCCAGGATCAACAGGGCTTCCCTCCTTCCTTGCCACCTCTCCGGGGTGGCTTTTGGCCCATTTAGGGTCCCCAAACAGAAAGAAATCAGCCGTAGGGCGCGGAGCCGCAATCCTTCAGCTGTTGCACTAAACTGCGCAGAACCGGAAGCCCCTAGAACCAGGTTACTTTTATTGCACTAGTCCACCAGAGCCTTCACCTCATCCCTATAAGCATCTTCATTGTCATCCCAGATAAGACCCACCACTGCCATGTTGTCTGCATACTTCACAATATGATTCGTAGCAGATTTGGCACAGCAGTCGTGGATCATCAAGATGAATAGTAGCTGACTCAGGACACAGCCCTGTGGAGAACCTGTACTCATGGAGATGGAATTGGAAACTTTCTCTCCAACTCGCACAACCTGAGACCTATTAATAAGGAAATCAAGTATCCAATTACATAAAAGAGTATTAAAACCTAATAGGCCCAGTTTAGTCACCAGAGGCTGAGGGATGATTGTGCTGAATGCTGAACTAAAATCCACAAACAGCATTCGCACATGGGTATTCTTCCCCTCCAGGTGCACCAAGCTGAGATGAAGCACACAGGAAAGCGCATCTTCTAAAGAGGAGTTCTTCCGATAGGCAAACTGTAGTGATTCAAAAGTAGGGGGAAGGCATGAAACCATGTAGTCTTTTACCAGTCTCTCAAAACACTTCATCATAATGGAAGTGAATGCAACTGAACGGTAAACATTAAGGCATGTGATTTTAGGTTTTTTAGGCACTGGTACAATGATTGCAGTCTTAAAACATGATGGAACCATGGCCTGATGCAACGAGAGATTGAAGATGTCCGTGAGAACAGTGGCCAGCTGGTCAGCACACTCCTTAAGTACTCGCCCAGGGATATTATCTGGACCCGCAGCTTTCCGAGTGTTGACTTTCCGCAGGACCTTCTGAACGGCACTTGTATCAAACCTGAGCACCTACTCATCAGGAAGGGGAACAGTCTTCCTTGCTGGAACATAGTTTGTGGCCTCAAACCATCCCAAAAACATATTTAGCTTGTTTAGAGAGTCTGTGTTACTCTTACATTTTAGGAAAGCTGCCTTATAATCAGTAATTACCTGAATACCTTGCCACATACATCTTGGGTCCATAGGTGGCAAGGTATTCAGGTAATTACTGATTATAAGGGATTAAAACTGAGTGGCCATATGTTTGTGGTCTTCCAAGTTCCATGAATTTTTCACCTTTTGTTCTGAACAAGGTAGCACTTGCCCAGGACAGTATGGATGTGCAATTTGGAAGTCCTCTCAAAAAGAAGATGGTATCTACAGCTGGGGGTGCCAATTTGTCTGGTGTACCAATTACATTCTTTTCTGGACTGGAAATCTCAGAATATCTAAGAAATTGTTTTCCTCAAAATGTTTCTGCCCATCCAATAAGATCTGACAGACCAGGGCATGTTCCAGGTCCCCTCTACAAAACATTGTCTTCTAATTTTAATCAAAAGAATGTCCACTTGGGAAAAAATGACATATCAAGTGTATATCTGGTATATTTTAAAAGGATATATTGCCATGAGAGGCAAGGGAAAATATATATTTTACAGGCTACTCAGGTAATATTAGGAAAAGTGTATACAAAACTATGTTTCTTGGTGAAAATGATGTACAAGATCACAGAGATTTGTAATCCTGCTGCAGTTTAAATTTGCACATTTGACAGAAGGAATACTGGTGACCTTGATAAGTTTCCCATCATGCTGAACATTCTTACACCCAATTCTGCATTTTTATGGGTAGGGTTGACTTACTATTTGTAATTTGCAAATGTTAGGGAAGAGCTCAACTAGAGAAAAGTAATACTTTGCCAAATTTATTGCCCGAAACAAAATCTGAATCTGAGATTTCCTACTCATAAGTCATCATCAGCTCCCAGCCATCAGCTCCAGTGATGGCCATGCCTGAATTTCCTGGGGCTTTAGTTGCATGCTTGCCTAATTTCAAATGTCCATTTTGATCTTCGGAATAGAGAAAACAAGAACCCGGATGGCACTCTCATTTTATGTAGACCACTGAGCAGTGGTGGGATTCAAATATGTGAACAACCGGTTCTCTGTGTGGATGCCGCTTCCAGAAGTCCATTCTGGGCCCGGGCAACAAAAAATTAGCTACCGGTTCTGCCGAAGTGGTACGGACTGGCTGAATCCCACCACTGCCACTGAGATATATTGCACTTCTGAAGCAAACTCTCTCTTTCATTTGGTAATGCTTAACCCAGAAACCTCAGTCAGGAGTCTGGAGAAAGACCAGGGAAGAGACAAAGGAAGAACTGTATTGATAGGACGGACCCAAAGCAGGGTAAGCTGAAAGTTAACAATAGCTTTTCACCCTAAAGTTGTGACAGTCTAAAAGGCCCTCTGGCAAGCTGTAATTAGGGAACTTTGCCAAAGAGAAGAAAGATCTGGTTTCCT
>NW_015398385.1:0-5458 GCF_001527695.2 Protobothrops mucrosquamatus
TTCTTCTGTTCTGCTGTTTTATTTTATTATTATTTATTATACTTTTATACTGCCTTTATTATTTTTTAAATAACTCAAGGTGACAAACCTACATAATACTCCTTCCTCCTCCAATTTCTCCCACAACAGCAATCTTTTGAAGTGGGTTAGGCTGAGAGGATAACTGGTTCAAAGTCACCCAGCTGGCTTTCAGGCTTTAGATGGGACTAGAACTCACAATCTCCTGGTTTCTAGACCTGCACCTTAATCACGAGGCCAGACTGGCACAGCCTAAGATTGGACAGCATATAGCCAATATAGAAGAATTGACTGAAATACCATTTAGGACCTGCTTCTGGTTTAGTGGAATGAGGCTTGACAATTATTTGGCAGCAGAAAACACATATATGCCCTTACTCGATATGACTCTGTACGGCTGAACAATGCTTCTGATTTGATTTCAAAAAGGGTGCTTCAGACTGCATGGGGATGTAAATGTAACACCTGCCTGAAACCCTTTAAAGCAGCTGTATCTTTTCCTGGGATCCTGTGGGAGCGGCAAAAGGCAAACATGCAATCCTAGGAAAAGATACAGCTGCTTTAAAGGGCTGGAGGGGTTGGAAGTACAAATCTAATGGTGCTGACTTTTTAGCCCTCATAACTACCCCAAGGGGACCATGGATTGTAGATTAAGTGGTCAAGATTTGCTGTGGGTTGCCTCACTCTGCTCACTCTTGGTCTAAAAGATGTCATGCCAATTTCTTCTGCCTTTCTTCCCTGGCATACAGACTGGCCATATTCTTGGACTGTCCTCCAGTAGCTAGATAAATGCTAGGCTTTGCATATCCTAGAATGCTTTTCCTGTAAGTAAATCTCTTGCTTCATGCATCCTTGATCAGGTTAAGGGATTCCCCTCCGTGGATTGCTCAAATGCACAGAGAGAGTGCTTTAACCTCCAACAGGAAGCAGGTGCTATGATTATGCTCCTGCCAGTCCTGAATCACCTTATCCAGTCTAAATCCGAAGCACTGCACTGTTTTATTACATACTAGCCTGGGTTTTTAGGTGATGATCATTTCTATCATATCATAACAAGCATCACCTATCAAATCCGAGGCAGATCAAACACTGCAAAATATTCCAGTGACTGGAACTTAAGACACAATAATGCAGGATATGTAGTGTTCCTTCTTTCTTCTGTTAGAATGCAGGATATTTGCATTTCTGGTAACCCCTCCTCTATATGAAACGTCTACATGTGAAAGGGTTTCCCATATGTTAATGGTGATTTTTACAAGTAAGATTGGGAGACACAAGATGTTTTGCTGCATTCACAGACCCTTTCACAGGATTGCATGATAAGACACCACGGACTAACTATACCAGGGGTCTTCAAACTTGGCCCTTTTATGACTTGGGAACTTCAACTCCCAGAATTCCTCAGCCAGGCATGCCTGGCTGAGGAATTCTGGAAGTTGAAGTCCACAAGTCAAAAAAGGGCCAAGTTTGAAGACCCCTGAACTATACAGTATTCAAATGTGCATAAATTGAACAATAAAATGTTGAGCAGAGTGTACTCATTCCCACTCATTTTTTAAAATATTCAGGTGGTTGGATGTTGCTTCAAGCATTAAGAACAGTCCGAAATGCCAAAGCAATAAACACACAACTCTCTCTTAACTAATATAAAATCAAATATGTCCTGGGAATATTCAATCCACAGTCCCACGTGTTCATTGGAAGAGACAAATCTTTAACAACTTTGTAAAAATCAGCAATGAGAGACAGATCTTGTTTATGATGGATGGGAATTCCACAAGAAGACAGGAGTTCCTGCAGGCATATTTTATGAGAATGGAGATGTCAGCAGTCCTTCTCTTCAGGCATGCTATTTCTCACAGATACTAGGCATGATATCTTATAGGATTTTAAAGATTGTGACCAGCACCTGGAATTTCATCCTAAAACTAATCAGCAGTCTCTCACACTAGTGATATTATCTGGCTATATCAGACTAAAATAGTTTGAGCATGTCTGCTTCCAGGCGGAAAGACTTAAATTTTAGGATGAATTCTTGAGCTCGGTTTTAAAGTATTAAACTAACAAGATGAAAACAATAAGATTGACATAAACAAAACAACATAAATGACGTAACTTATTGTCCTCCCCCAACTTTACATGGAACACTTCTGTATCTGGAATCATCTTTGGTTGCTTCGGTTCACATTTGTTTTTAACAGATATATTCCCATATTTAATAAATTCACAACATATTTCTAATATAATGCATAGCTCTACAAAGCCCCTTGCTTCTATAAAATAGTGGAAAATATGTGATGTTTTAATTTGAAAAATATGGTTGTAGTATTACATAGATTAAAGCTCTGTTTTGACAAAATAAATGTATCAGCCTCTCTCTCTGTCACTCTCTCTATCTATCTTTCTCTCTATCTACTTTTCTTCCTTCCTTCCTTCCTTCCTTCCTTCCTTCCTTCCTTCCTTCCTTCCTTCCTTTCTTTCTTTCTTTCTTTCCTTCCCTGTATCTCTCTCATCTATCATATCTTTCAGTCTCTCTCTCTCTCTCTCTCTCTCTCTCTCTCTCTCTCTCTCTCTCTCTCTCTCTCTCTCTCTCTCTCTCTCTCTCTCTCTCTTTTTTTTTTTTTTTCTATCATCTATTATCTATATCTATATCTACCTTCTATCTATCATCTATCCATCTGATTTTTATTCTTATGAACACTTGGAGAGCTGCAATTTCAATCCTACACATTTATAGAACTTAACGGGACATCAAAACCATTTATTATATACACATTCAAAAAAAATATCAAACCATCTTTAAAAAGTTACTAAAACCACAACCCACTATTTATGTATCCCTGTGGCACCCAACCAGACCAGTTCATGGGAGAAGGTATCACCTTCACACCCCTATCAAATATATTAGTTTCATGACAAAGTCAAAACACTCCTTGAAAAGAGTACAGCATTGAACATGACTCTTGTTTACCAGATTCTGACATAGAACCCACCAAAGGGAGCTTCTGTAATTTGCTGTGTTTTTTTTCTTAGGAAAATGTCTTTTATTTTTTTATTTATTGAATTTATTTACTGCCCATCTTGTAACAAAATGACTCTGGGCAGCTACTGTCTTACTGTGTATCAGACTTTGTCCCACAGGGCTAACATTGTCTGCTCTAGCTCTTTTTCAAGTTTCAGAGAGCGGGAAATCTTTTTTATCACTGTCTCTAGATTCTTTTTTCTCTTGATGCTTGATTGAAACTTGGAACTTCCAATATGTTGACCTTCAATGAATGATTGTCCTTTCCTGTGTGGCCCTCTTCCTTGGTCACGACAAAGAAAAAATAGAGGTACAAGGATAACGGGTAGCGGTGTATGTGAAGAATTAAAATAAAAAACAGATCCATTGGCTCAAGGCTGCTAGAAATCTTGCCCTGATCATGTCTGGCTTTCAGATACTTATAATCAGCTGAGTGTTTATTTCAATGCTTCACTAATATCAAGAGTACTAGAAATTGATTCTGAATGACTTTAACCAGATGTATTGCTTCATGGATATTTTATGTATTGGTAAGATCACAGTGAGAGAATTAAGCTCTGGTGTGTTTTTTTTGAGTGGAAGAAGAAGAAGGAGGAGGAGGAGGAGGAGGAGGAAGAGGAGTGAATTTCATAGAAAATGTGTAGAATTTCAAGACTTTTGAGCCTAAATTTCCAACACTTGTACTCAGCCAACTTGTGAAATCATCCCTCTCCTTATAATTAAGTGGAGTGTTCTGTGTATAATGTATATTTCACTTTCAACACAGTCAGTCTTAAGTGCTGCCATTTTTTTTTACTCCTGGCAAGAGTTGTTAGAATTTTAGCATGAAGACTGACAAAATGTATATATAGAAAACAATCCTCATTATTTTCTAGCCAGAAAATAATCTCCTTTTCTTTAGTGCCTTTATTCTTTCTAATACACTAGTGAGGATGAGAGACATTTCCAGTTAACCATATGATTTCCTGGAGCTTTCTAGATATGAAAGATTACAGCTTTCAGAATTCCCAGTGTGGCAATTGACTCTTTTGAGAATTCTGAAATTTATGATGCAACACATTTAGAAGGCAGATTTTCCTAATCTGAGTACCCTCCAGAAGTATGGACTTCAGCTCCCAGAATTCTTGAGTTAACTGGCCACTGCTGAGAATTCTGGGAGCTGAAATCATACACCTGACATTTCTGAATATTCCTATGGCTTGAAGTACAAATCCTTCACATTCCTGCATGCTGTGGTTTTTTCATAAGCCACAATTTTACAT
Organism: Protobothrops mucrosquamatus; assembly: GCF_001527695.2. Taxonomy (NCBI): domain Eukaryota; kingdom Metazoa; phylum Chordata; class Lepidosauria; order Squamata; family Viperidae; genus Protobothrops; species Protobothrops mucrosquamatus. The sequence goes on from NW_015398385.1 coordinate 4,303, forward strand.
CAAGTTTAGTTATTTGTGCCCACATTTTAGGATACTTAATTTCTACTGAATCCAATTGAAAACCTAAAACACTTTGAATTTTCCAAATGAAATAGGCATTCCAGAATTTGATTTACTAAGTGGTATCTCAAATGTTTCATTATTGGTTTATTTCAGTGAACCAATTTATCTCACAAACATAGATCCTGAGCAATGTGCAACAGCGCTAAAAACAGTTAATATATACATTAAAATATAAAAAAAACTAAAACAAAGAATAATAGATAAAGTGATGTTAAAAATAGCAGCACCACCTCACTAGTTTACCCATCCCCTGGGGTCCTCATTTATTCAGGGGTCCCCTGATTATTTCATCTCTGGCTCCACAAGCATATATCAATATGTTTTTCTACTAAACATTACTATTTTGAGTCACAATATTTACTTCATTGAGAAGAGAAAAAAAAAGATTGAATCTACATACTCAAATAATCAAGCCAGCAGTGTGCTGCAGCTGCCAAGCTGCATTAACAGAAGGATAGAATCTAGATCATGTGAAGTGTTAGTACTGCTTTATCATGCCTTGGTAAAACTACACTTGGAATATTGCATCCAGTTTTGGTCACCATGATATAAAAAAGATGTTGAGACTCTGAAAGTGTGCCGACAAGAGCAACAAAGATGATTAGAAGACTGGAGGCTAAACTATATGAAGAATGGTTGCAGGAATTGGGTATGTCACTCATGCTCTTGTCACTCATGCTCGGTCACTCATGCTCTTGTCACCTCCTGCCTGGACTACTGTAATGCTCTCTACATGGGGCTCCCCTTGAGGAGCACCCGGAGGCTCCAGCTAGTCCAAAATGCGGCCGCGCGGGCGGTGTTGGGAGGGACTCGACGCTCCCATATAACACCGCTGCTGCGCGAGCTGCATTGGCTGCCTGTGGCCTTCCGGGTGCGCTTCAAGGTGTTGACTATATCTTTAAAGCGCTCCATGGCATCGGACCCGGATACCTTCGAGACCGCCTTCTGCCGCAGATTACCTCCCATCGACCTGTACGCTCCCACAGAGTGGGTCTCCTCAGGGTGCCGTCGGCCAGACAGTGCCGGCTGGCGACCCCAAGGGGGAGGGCCTTCTCTGTGGGAGCTCCCACCCTCTGGAATGAACTACCCCCAG
>NW_015398385.1:5499-6971 GCF_001527695.2 Protobothrops mucrosquamatus
TGATACCTGATCTCCCTTCCTTCCGCCGCGCCCTTAAGACATGGTTATTCCAGCTTGCAGGACTGGCCTAGGGTAATTTTTAGAGGGGGTTTTAATTATATTTTAATTAGACCATACTTAAATATTTCCTTTTAATTAATTTTAATCCTGTAATTGTTATTTGTGTATTTTTTAATCGATTGTTAGCCGCCCTGAGTCCACAAGGAGAAGGGCGGGATATAAATTTAATTTAATAATAATAATAATAATAATAATAATAATAATAATAATAATAATAATAATAATAATAATGTTTAGTCTAGTGAAAAGAAGGACTAGGAATGACATAAGCAGTGTTCCATTATTTGAGAGGCTTCCACAGAGAAGAGGGGGTCAACTATTTTCCAAGCAGCCACTGCTTTCTCCCATCCATCCCCCGATGGAGCGCTCCACTGCTGCTGCTGCTTTCCCCCATACACGAAGCGTCCCACTGCCACTGCTTCCCCCTCCAACGGAGCGCTCTACCACCGCTGCTGCTTCCCCCCCCCGCATGAAGCATCCTGCCGCCATTGCTTCCCCCACCCATCCCCTAATGGAGTGCTCCACTGCTGCTGCTGTTTCCCTCCCCCCAGGATGGAGTGCTCTGCTGCTGCTTTACCCAGTGGCAAAGGTGGAGTTTGGGAGGCAGCAGCAGGGCATAGCCCAGGCATGGCCCAGCAGCAGCAGCAAAGCTCGTCCTCCCCACTCAAGCGGCCACCAGCAGCTTGGGTGCCTCTGCTCCATCCGAGTTGAAGAAAGCAGAGGTGCAGCAGTGGGATTGCTCTCAATAAGGCGGGTGCACATGAGTGAGCAGCGCACCTGGCTCTTATTTTTTGAGAGCAATCCCACTGCTGCACCTCACTTTCTTCAACTCAGATGGAGCAGAGCCACCCAGGTGAGGAGTAAGTTGAGTGATGGTGGCTGGCTGGCTAGGGAGGGGGGATCATGGTTGCTTGGGGGGATCTGCCAAGCCTCGTGGCAGCGACATTGGCAGCTCCCCCACCTGGCCCTTTTTCCCATCTCTGTACAAGATGCTTGGCAGAACACCCTCCCCATGCCCCCAACTGGACCCACATGACACCTTCTTTCCAGCTCCACCATGGTCCTCTGTCACTTCCTCGCCTGACGTACTCCTCACCTGGCCGGCCGGCTGGCACAAAGCCTCACTGCTCTCCTCCTCCTCGTCGTCCTCCCCAGTCAAGCGGCCACCAGTGGCTTGGGTGCCTCTGCTCCATCCGAGTTAAAGAAAGCGGAAGTGCAGCAGTGGGATTGCTCTCAATAAGGCGGGCACACACGAGGGAGCAGCACACTCAGCTCTTATTGTTTGAGAGCAATCCTGCTGCTGCACCTCCGCTTTCTTCAACTCGGATGGAGCAGAGCCACCCAAGCTGCTGGCAGCCAATTGAGTGGGGAGGACGAGGAGGAGAAGAAGAGTGGTGAGGCTTTGTGCCAGC
>NW_015398386.1:0-1670 GCF_001527695.2 Protobothrops mucrosquamatus
TCTTCTTCTTCTTCTTCTTCTTCTTCTTCTTCTTCTTCTTCTTCTTCTTCTTCTTCTTCTTCTTCTTCTTCTTCTTCTTCTTCTTCTTCTTCTTCTTCTTCTTCTTCTTCTTCTTCTTCTTCTTCTTCTTCTTCCATATCCGTTATCTGACATTGGCGATCATGTTGGCGATCCTGTTTTTATCAGCAGCCACACGAAAAAGTGCTGCTGAGTTTTGTCCAAACCAGTCCCTTAGATTTTGAAGCCACGATGTTCTTCTTCTGCCTGGACCTCGTTTGCCTTCAATCTTTCCCTGGAGGATTAAATGGAGTATGCCGTATTTTTCTGGGTGTCGCGTCACATGTCCAAAATATTCTAATTTTCATTTTTTAATTGTTTTGATGATTTCCCTTGGCTTTTCCAGGCGGCTTATCACCTCCCCATTTCTGATCTTGTCAACCCAGCTTATACGTAACAGCCACCTGTAAATCCACATTTCAAATGCTTCTAGTCTCTTCAGGTGGCCTTCTGTCAGAGACCGACTCTCTACTCCATAGAGCAGGATAGAAAAAATATAGCATCTGACAAGCCTGATTTTCAGTCTTAGGCTTATGTCATGACTGCAGAAGACCTTTTTCATTTTGAAGAATGCTGTTCGGGCTTTTTCTATCCTTGTCTTTACTTCAATGGTCATGTCCCAGCTTTCATGTAAATTGGAACTGAGGTGTGTGATCCTTTCAACTTTTTCTAGTGGTATTCCTTCTGAATTTAACGGGTAAATTAACGGGTAAATTAATGGGTAAATTAATGGGTTGTTTGTTGACGTCCATGATCTTGGTTTTTGAAGTGTTAATCTTCGAGCCGTATTTTCCAAATATTTCTGTGACTCTGTTGATGAGGAGCTGAAGGTCTTCATGCTTACTGGCAAGCAGAACTGTATCGTCAGCATATCTTAAGTTGTTGATCCAAACACCGTTTACTTTGATGCCAGCATTGATGTTCTCCAGTGCCTCGTTGAAGATTGACTCAGAGTAGATATTGAACAACAGTGGAGACATTTTTGCTAAAGACCCATTTCCTGGATCTTCTGTGAGGATCGGGTATCCTGTGTGCTAACATGCAAACCTTCAAAAAGAAAACTTTGTGGAATCCATCAGTTTCTACCATACTAAACTCTGATCTGGAAGCTGTGTGAAAATATGGAATTGCAAAGTAATAGCTGAATTCTAACCGAATCTAAGGGGTTGCCATAAGGCATGGCTTTTCAACCTTTTCACAGATTGTGCCACTTTTAGGACATGACAATATTCGAGTACTACCCGTGCTTAGCAAGGTGTCAAAAACTTGATGACTAAAAAAAAAGGGGGGGGGCGGGGATTTGGGGCTTTACTGGTTAGATTCATTTGTTGTTATAGAAATGTCTAGTACAGACATGTCGAACACAAGGCCTGGGGGCCAGATGCGGCCCGGGAAGTGGTTTCATGTGGCCCGCGAAGCCATCCTGGAAACAGTGAGGGAACGGCCCCTGCTGCCTTGGCCTTGGCCCAGGCCGTCTGGGAGCCAATGTACAATTTTGTGGTGGCCATCTATGCTGAAACGCATTCAGTCTTAGCTCCATAAGCCCCCCCCCATGCATGGTCTGAGAGGAACAGTGAGGCTCCTCCAGTGGACCAGGCCTTGGCGCTTGCCCC
>NW_015398386.1:5497-6970 GCF_001527695.2 Protobothrops mucrosquamatus
TCTTCTTCTTCTTCTTCTTCTTCTTCTTCTTCTTCTTCTTCTTCTTCTTCTTCTTCTTCTTCTTCTTCTTCTTCTTCTTCTTCTCCTCCTTCTCCTTCTCCTCCTCCTTCTCCTTCTTCTTCTTCCTAATTTAATCATGCTAGGAAGTATATATCAATTGTGTCTATCTGTCCAGAAAACCTTTGTTATTGGGTCAATTAGGATTTTTTAAAAAATAAAATAAAATAAAAATGACATTAAATACTTTAAATCCTCCTCCTCCTCCTCCTCTTCCTCCTCCTCCTCCTCCTCTTCTTCCTCTTCTTCCCCTTCTTCCTCTTCTTCTCCAATAATGTAAAAAAAAGTTACGGGCCAGGTATCGACAGAAAATCCAAAGATGGAGAAAAATTGTGCATCTTGTAAAGATATTTCTTTTTATAACAACAACAACAACAACAACAACAACAACAACAACAATAACAATAACAATAACAATAACAATAACAATAATAATAATAATAATAATAATAATAATAATAATAATAATAATAATAATAGAGCTAATGTTATATATAACTGCGGTATTATATAGCCACCAGAGTAGTAATAGAATTCGGCTGCAGATTTGTTTACGTGATTATGTAAATGAAGGTTTGAACAACTAGAAAGACACTGAAAGAAACTTAAACTAAGTGCAAACTCAGTCTTGAAACTGAGAATATAGGAGATTTGGTTGCAGTGAATATTATACCAAGAAAAAAGGTGGGGGGAGAGAGTTAATTTCTTTAAATCTGTAATAATGCTGGTATATTATTGTGCTATTATTTATTAAAATTATACGATGATAAACCATAACAGACTATCTTTCTATTGTTGCTGTTTTTCTAATGGAAGCAAGTAAGGTTCTTGCTTGCTCGTACCCAACATTTGACATTTTTCCTTAGAGGTGCTCCAGAAGGGAGAGAAACACCTTTTAAAGTCTTACCCCAGTAGGGTAAGACATACAAACTTTTTAAACTTTTATTTTAAAGACTGTAGGAGCTAAAGGAGATCCCATTTGGGAGATACAATATGATATCTGAGAGTTGATTCCCCTAGAGAAATAGAGTCAGTTCTTTTCCACAGCAAGGTTTAGGGAAATACTTAGATTTTCCAGTTCTGAAAAGTAAATGACTTCCTTCCTTCCTTCCCTCCTTCCTTTTCCTCCCTCCCTCCCTTTCTTCCTTCCCTCCATCCTTTTCCTTCCTTCTTTCCTTCCTTTCTTCCTTCCCTCCATCCTTTTCCTTCCTCCCTCCCTCCTTTCCTTCCTCCCTTCCTTCTTTCCTTCCTTCCTTCTTTCCTTTCCCACCATCCTTTTCCTTCCTTCCTTCCTTTCTTCCTTCCCTCCATCCTTTTCCTCCCTCCCTCCTTTCCTTCTTCCCTTCCTTCCTTCCCTCCATCCTTTTCCTTCCTTCCTTCCTTCCTTCCTTCCTTCCTTCCTTCCTTCTTTCCTTC
>NW_015398387.1:0-3101 GCF_001527695.2 Protobothrops mucrosquamatus
GCTTAGGTGGAAAAGCGGCTACACACCCAGTGCTGAGTTGTGCAGGATGTCGGTGGAACTTGTGTATATTGAGACCCCACTGTGATGGATGGAAACTGGAAGGTCAGGAAAGTCTCCAAGCAGTTTTTGCTCCACAGTTTTTTGAAACGTGTTTTCTGAAGATTTCACTACTTGTTTTGATCTTTTCCTTTGACAGGAAAGACCACTGTCGTGGTTCCGACAGATGAAACGCTTCAAACGAACTTTGAGGCTTTGTTTACCTTAAAGAATCTTTTATTCGAGTAGCATAATATCGGCACTGCATAATCGAAGCCAGAAACTGAATTCCCCTCCCCTGGGCATGTAGTATCAAAGTACAATTCCCTCCTCCAATTAACAGTCATAAATCACATTCCCCAATTAGCTTGAAGCACGGGCTTCCTCTCCAGTTCTCCAGCCTGCCAATTCTTTATCAGCTCTGGTTGCAACAACCTTGATTCTCACGCTAGGTTTAGTGTTATGTCTAGCTGAACTCTCGTTCACATCCCCCCCTCCCAGCATCATCTAACTCTAAAAGCCGAAAGGGAAAAAGATGGCTACAACACCCTCTTAATGCCTTGGGTGCAATCTGGGTCCTGGGAAAGAAGATGCTCACAATGCAGTATCTTCCCATCCTCATTGTTACAGACTTCCAGGTCAAAAAATAACCAGCAGGATATTTTTTTTGCTTTTTTCAAGGATGCTTTGGCTTCAAGGATTCTTCTTCTTTGAGGGAAATCCTGACGCTTTTAAAAGACACCTTTCTCTTCAATTTGACTTCGGGAAGCTCCAGTTCAGGGTCTCTTTGTAACCTGGTTGCTTCCCTGTGCTTTGAAGGGGCTTATTTTAGGAACTGATATGGAATGATCCCTTGCGAAACGTCAGAAGCCTCCAAAATCAGCCCAAAAATCACTTGCCAGCATTAGTCCACATTGCGTTCTCAACAGATTTGAACATTTTTCTCCTGTTGGACATGGCAAAACTTTTGCTAAATTCTTAAATAGTATATAAATCTCCATCTTCAGAATTCTGGTTATCATGGCATTGAAGGGCCCAGTCATCTTCAGGGCACTAAGTCAGTGTGGAGTTGCGCAGGGTGTTAGTGGAACCTGTGTATACTGATGCTCCACACTGGTGGAAACTGGAGCCCACAGGAACACAGGAACTGGCTGGAATGGGAGAAACCACGAAAGGGAATATCTATGTACCTAGCAATTCCATTTTTACTGGTGGGGTCTTGGGATCCAGAGAGACCAAAATGCTTTTTCTCTTTTGTTAATGTAACCAGGAGATAAGCCCCCTCCCCTCCCACCTTCACACAGGACGGTTGGCCTAGCAGGTTGGTGGCCTGGATCTTGGCTTGGGTACGAGGGGGTGCAAAGACTCCCCTTCTGTCTTCTCCAGCATTTGCCCCAAAGAGGCACCCAGGCCATCTGGCCTGACCCCCTTAAGAGAGTCATGGTTGCTCCAGCCAAGTAGCCTAAGTCCACTTGGGTTGAGGGATGGAGTTCAGTCCCAGCCTACGCACGTCCTTGTTACTTCACAAAGACAACCCCTCTTTTAACCCTTTTTATTTGAGTTGCAGACCTGATAATTGTCCCAGAAAAACAAAACCAACAGAACACTTTTCCAACCTTGTCCAAAAGCAAAACGGAGCAGGAGTCAAACAGGAAATAACTCACAGGCAAAATAGACAGACCATGATCTCTTGACACTGAAGTTCTTTGCAAATGGTTGCCTCCAGCAAGCAGCCCTGCCCACACATTCCCTTTTTGTTACGCAGCCCCCAAGTCATGGCTTCTCACTGCTTTCTCCTCTGCCCCTGGAGTCACTCCATTGCCTCCCTCTGTCCTACTCGTGTGACCTGTCTACCTTTATGAGCGTCTCTGAGATCTTCCAGCTGTGCTTCCCAGCACAGATGGCTCTCAACTTGATCACGAGTGGAAGGATCAGCCTCTTCATTAGTTTGTAAGTCCTGCAGCTCATTAGAGCCTCCCTCCGACTCGGATGGCTCTCCAGGCCTCCTCCTCCTCCTCCTCCTCCTCCTCCTCCTCCTCCTCCTCCTCCTCTGATTCCCCGGACTCAGCTGCCGGGATCACAGGCTGGCACGGAATCACAACAGATGGTGTAGCATGCCCCAGAGGGAGTAAACTCTTTTTGGCCAGGGTCCCTTCTCCAAGCTTGTTGTTTAGCTCTGGGACGTTTCATTACCAAACTAAGTAACATCTTCAGCTGGGTTTTGGGGTGAAATGTGTTGTTTGTTTATATATGTCCTGGGTGGGTGGTCGGTTGGTCTTCTCACTGGTTGAATCCCAAGACTGATGGAGTCACAAGGCTGAGTGAATCAAAGACTGGTTGAATCACAAAGCTGTTCTGGTCTTGTGACTTGGTGAGTTCTGACTGCTTACTGTGAGGAACGGAATTCAACTGGTGAGGAGACGGTCGGTTGGTTGTTGGTTCAGATGGTCTGTTCCATATTAGTTCATACGCTGGTTCTAGGTCAGGGATAGGCAACCTTGGCTCTTTTATGACTCGTGGACTTCAACTCCCAGAATTCCTGAGCCAGCATGGCTCAGCTTGGAAACCTCTCCCTTTTCCCCTGGCTGGTTCAGGAATTCTGGGAGTTGAAGTCCACGAATCATAAAAGAGCCAAGGTGGCCTACCCCTGTTCTAGGTCAATGTGTTTGTTGATGGACCCATTGGTAGAATGCCAGGCTTCGATAGAAGGGTCAAAGATGGACCCATTTGATGAAGTGTAGACACATCTTGATGGCCATCAGTGAACAATGTGGGAAACAGGGAGCCAATGGTGTATAAATCTCCTTCTTCAGGATCATCATGGTCATCCTGTCATCACAATGCCTGATTTTCTCGCATTAGCATGTCCTGTGCTTAGATGGAAGAGCGGCTACATACTCAGTGGTGAGTTGTGCAGGATATCCATGGAACTTGTGTATATGGAGGCTTCGCTGGGCTGGAAATTGGAGCCAGCCAGAACCCAGGAACTGGCTGTCATGAGAAAAACTATGGGAGGGAACATCTATGACAAATCTTGTAATTTTTGGTCCACAGTTTACCTGTTG
>NW_015398387.1:3948-6970 GCF_001527695.2 Protobothrops mucrosquamatus
TCCTGTGCTTAGATGGAAGAGCGGCTACATACTCAGTGGTGAGTTGTGCAGGATATCCATGGAACTTGTGTATATGGAGGCTTCGCTGGGCTGGAAATTGGAGCCAGCCAGAACCCAGGAACTGGCTGTCATGAGAAAAACTATGGGAGGGAACATCTATGACAAATCTTGTAATTTTTGGTCCACAGTTTACCTGTTGATCTCCTTTTTCACTAGAATTAGCCTTAGGAGGCAGGGAACACAACTCCTGTTCATGGGGTTATGGAGATTCTCCAAAAACTAAGAAAGTCCAGCTGCCTTTTCAGAAGCACCGTTGGGTCCTGTTCATGTGATTATTTTGAGGTGACCTACTATGTCCAGATGTAAAAGGGGTTCTGTGATCAGCTGAGAACAGCAAATTTTGCCTATTGGGGTATGAAACAGATCTAGTCCAACGACACATTAAAAAAAGAGAAAGTCTCCATTTTTATCTGAAAAGACTTCCCTTCACCTCCAGACCCCTGCTCGGATTTTTTCCCTTCAAGGTCCAATTCATGGGGGGGGGGAGGTTTAAGCATCTTGGTCAGCTCTTTTATCTTTTATCTTTATTATATTGTCATTGTATGTGCGTACATAGTATACATATACAGCGAAATTTACTTGACACCCAAAAACCAAGTCCCACACACATAATCCCCAAACACACTCCCCACCACCACAATCCCCACCCCTAAAACCACCCAACATCCACACAACAGACCAAGTAATGCTGTCCAACAGTTCACTGATGGTGGCCCTTTAGTTCGTTGTTGAGTGCAATTACAGCTCTGGGATAAAAACTATTCGGAAAACGTGTGGTCCGAGTTTTAATTATTCTGTACCTTCTGCCAGAAGGCAACCGTCCAAAAAGATTGTAAGCAGGATGGGAAGAGTCTCTGAGAATGTTATGCAACTTCCTCAAACCACGAGATTCGAAGATGTTATCCAGGGCTGGTAGTTGGAGTCCAATAATATTCTGGGCAGTTTTAACAAATCAGGGTCTAATTCATTGGGGAACATATAAAGCACGTTGAACAATAGTTCTAACAAGTTGTATATTCTTTGCTTTATAGTTTATGTGTTATTTTCTCTTTCATTGAAATGCTTTCCTTTCTATGTAACTTCAGCATTAGGCTCTGCAGGGGATGTAACTCTGAACCAATTCCTGTTTATGTGGTTATTTTGAGGCGACGGGGAGTTTTGCCTATTGGGGTATGAAACAGAATAAGTCCCAGGGACCCATGGGAAAAGTGACATCATCAAGACAAAGTCTCTACTTTCACTTTGGGAACGTGACATTAGACATGGTGCTGGAGACCACTTTCCTTTTAACAAATGATTGTTGCATTTGTGATGCCAATTGTTGTTGTTAGTTGCAAAGTCATGTCCAACCCATCGCAACCCCATGGACAACATTCCTCCAGGCCTTCCTGTCTTCTGCCATCTTCTGGAGTCCCTTTAAGCTCACGCCTACTGCTTCAGTGATTCCATCCAACCACCTCATTCTCTGTCGTCCCCTTGTTCTTCTGTTGCCCTCCATCTTTCCCAGCATTAGGCTCTTCTTCAGTGACACCTTCCTTCTCATTAGGTGGCCAAAGTACTTGTGTTTCAACCTCAGGATCTGGCCTTCTAAAGAGCAGTCGGGGTTGATCTCCTCTAGGACTGACCGGTTGGATTGCCTTGCAGTCCAGGGGACTCGCAGGAGTCTTCTCCAGCACCAGAGTTCAAAGGCCTCAATTCTTTGTCGCTCAGCCTTTCTTATCGTCCAACTTTCACAGCCATATGTTGCAACTGGGAAAACCATGGTTTTGACTATACGCACTTGGCAGGGTGATGTCTCTGCTTTTTAGTATGCTGTCTAGATTTGCCATGGCTTTCCTCCCCAGGAGCAAGCGTCTTCTAATTTCTTGGCTGCAGGTCCCCATCTGTGGTGATCTTGGAGCCCAGGAAGATAAAAATCAGTCACTACCTCCATTTCTTCCCCATCTATTTGCCAGGAATTGAGAGGGTGGGATGCCATGATCTTGGTTTTCTTAATGTTGAGTTTCAAGCCAACTTTTGTACTCTCTTTTTTCACCCACATCAAGAGGCTCTTTAGTTCCTTTTCACTTTCTCCCATTAGAGTGGTATCGTCTGCATATCTTAGGTTGTTGATATTTCTCCCGGCAATCTTAATTCCAACTTTTGATTCATCTAGCCAATAGAGATGGTTTTATTTGTTGCCACCTTGGCAAGTGCTCCATATGTGGCTGAAGAAACTGGTTGTTCTTAACTTTCTGGGAGTGTGGGGTGGCTGTGGGTGCAGCTGAAGACACATAAGCCTTCATGGAAAGCAGAGAGTGGTTGCTACTTCTGAATGAAACCTGGTCTTCTGGGGCAACAGACGTTTCCTCTTGTTGACTCTGGTTGATGGCTGTTGGAAAACTGCATCATATGACGTTCCTGATGTGGCTTTGGCCAGGTGCAGCTTGAGGAACGGAATGGAAAGGTCCCTCTTGACCCAAAGGGACGAGACAGACTTTCAGGTTGAAGTCCAGTTCTGTTGGATGTGATAGAACCTGGGACATTTTGGGGATTGAAGGGCTGGTGGTGGGATAAAGATCCTTCTAGTAAGAGGCAAAAGACTCACCCAGTTTGGGGCTTTGAGATGGCAAATGAAGGTTCAACTGCTGTGTGTTTCCATCGCTGAGCAGGCCAGTTATTCCCAGGAATGTGGAGGCTTAAGTCCAAACTTTGCAAGTTCTGGAGAAGAAAATTGTAGGTCTGCGTTCTGTGTAGATGCCTTCAAAAGCCACGATGCCAATGCTGAGGAGAATCGGGAACGTCTCCAAGCAGTTGTGGGCCACCATTTTGAAAGGTGTTTTCTGAAGATGTCACCACTTTGCTCTTTTTTATGTTATTGATACCCGTGTACAGAAAAGGAGACATTTGAACACAGGGTGGATAAAACATGGCTTTAAGGATTTTTCCTGACACTTTTAAAAGACACCTTTGTCTTCGATTT
>NW_015398388.1:0-1286 GCF_001527695.2 Protobothrops mucrosquamatus
TGATGATATTTCTGGAGAGGTATCTCTGGCAAAAACAGATACGGATCAAAACCGCACAGAATGTTCATCTATATTAGCTTTGTGTTAAAATAAGACTTTTTGTCTGCAAATCCTCATGCGGTTGCCCTTTCCTCTTGACTTGGAACTATCAGAAGAAAAATAGAAGTTGAAAGTTAGCCTATTTTCAGGATACCATGTAATAAGATAACGATAGATTGAAAAAAAACAGTACAGGAAATCCTTGATTCAGAATTGTAATGGAGCCTGTCATTATGGTCATTACTGTATATTAAAACATTGACAGTTGAGCCCAAAATTTCCATTGTTAAGTGAGACAGTTGTTAAGTGAGTCTGGGCCCATTTTATGACCTTTCTGCAAATGTTGTTAAGTGAATCCCTGCAGGGGTGACCAGATAGCAGTGTCCCAATATCTCAGGGGTTGCCACAAAGAAGAGGGAGTCAACCTATTCTCCAAAGCATCAGAAGGCAAGACAAGAAACAATGGATGAAGACTAATCAAGAAGAGGACCATCCTAGAACTAAGGAGACATTTCCTTAACAGTGGGAACAATTAACCAGTGGAACGGCTTGCCTCCAGAAGCTATGGGTGCTCCATTACTGGAGGTTTTTAAGAAGAGATTGAACAGCCATTTGTCTGAAATGGTATAGGGTCTCTTGCTTGAGCAGGGGGTTGGACTAGAAGACTTCCAAAGTCCCTTCCAACTCTGTTATTCTATTCTGTTCTGTAATTCTGTTCAGTTAGTAACATGGTTTTAAGTGAATCTGCGCTTGTCAGAAGGTCACAAAAGGGATCTCATGACCCAGGGACACTGCAAGCGTCATAAATGCAAGTCAGTTGCCACGCGTCTGAATTTTGATCACATGACCATGGGGATGCTGCAACGGTTGTAAGTGTGAAAAACGGTCATAAGTCACTTTTTTCAGTGCCATTGTAACTTTGAAACAAACTGTTGTAAGTTGAGGACTATCTGTATTTTACATCAGCCCTCAGGACCCCTGGAAGAGTCTGCCCTACAAAGACCAACAACTAATAATAATAAAGTTGGAAGGGACCTTGAAGGTCATTTAGTCCAACCCCCTGCTCAGGCAGGAAACCCTATACCATTTCGGACAAATGGCTGTCCAGTCTCTTCTTAAAAACTTCCAGTGTTGGAGCATTCACCGCTTCTGGAGGCAGGTTGTTCCACTGGTTAATTGTTCTAACTGTCAGGAAGTTTCTCCTTAGTTCTAGGTTGCTTCTCTCCTTGATTAGTTTCCATCCGTTG
>NW_015398388.1:3828-6970 GCF_001527695.2 Protobothrops mucrosquamatus
AGAAGAGGGAGTCAAGCTATTCTCCAAAGCGCCTGAAGGCAGGACAAGAAGCAATGGATGGAAACTAATCAAGGAGAGAAGCAACCTAGAAATAAGGAGAAACTTCCTGACAGTTAGAACAATTAACCAGTGGAACAACCTGCCTCCAGAAGCGGTGAATGCTCCAACACTGGAAGTTTTTAAGAAGAGACTGGACAGCAATTTGTCTGAAATGGTATAGGGTTTTCTGCCTGAGCAGGGGGTTGGACTCGATGACCTCCAAGGTCCCTCCCAACTTTATTATTATTATTATTATTATTATTATTATTATTATTATTATTATTATTATTATTATTATTATTATTATTATTATTATTATTATTATTATTATTATTATTATTATTATTATTATTATTATTATAGTACCACTTTATAAAGCCTTGATAAGACCGCACCTGGAATACTGCATCCAGTTTTGGTCACCACATTACAAAAAAAGATGTTGAGACTTTAGGAAAAGTGCAGAGAAGAGCAGCTGAGATGATTTAAAGGCCTGGAGACAGAAACATATGAAGAGCATTTGCAGGATTTGGGTTTGGCTAGTCTAGAGGAAAGAAGGACTAGAGTGGACATGATAGCAGTCTTCTGGCATTTGAGAGACTGCCAAAAAGAAGAGGGGGTCAACTTATTTTCCAAAGCACCAGAGGGAAGGACAAGAAACAATGGATGGAAACTAACCAAGGAGAGAAGCAACCCTGGAATTAAGGAGAAACTTTCTAACAGTGAGGACAATTAACCACCGGAACAGCTTTCCATCAGAAGTTGTGGGCGCTTCACCACTGGAGGTTTATAAGAAGAGATTGGACAGTCACTTGTCTGAAATGGTATAGGTTCTCCTGCTTGAGCAGGGGGCTGGACTAGAAGACCTCCAAGGTCTCTTCCAACTCTATTCTGATTCTGAGAAGGGGAGGGAAGTTCATTTCAACCTCATCAATACGACAGAAGCCGCTACCAACCTCCTTGAAGACTGTTCCAGAGAAAAGTGCTCTCTATTTTTAAACGTGAGCAAATGTAGGTCAGTGTATATTTGAGGGAGAAAGTGTGGGAAAGCTCAAGCACGTTTTATCTCTTGCAAACGAATGCAAGATCCCAGATTTAACCAGAGGCTATGGAGCTCAATCTTTCAGCAGAGAAAAGACACACACCCCCTCTGAGGTGCTATTTTTCTTTCTGTTTCCTGGGCTGGAGTCAGGCTTGAAAGACAGGTATTTGAGAGAATTATGGACGTGCAAAGCACACCACTTGAATTTGCCATCCTGTTGCGGCTTCTTCCAAAGAATTACTTAAGAGACTTTGCTGACAGATGGAGGTGGGGGGATGCTCTGAGCAGCTTCTCAACTGGTTATGGTCCAGTCAACATCTCCTGTCCTTCTTCCTTTTATCTCAGTTTAATCAGATTAGAGCTGGAAGAGATGTTAGAGGTCGACTAGTCCAACTCCCTGGTCAAGCAGGAGACCCTGTACCATTCCAGACAGGTGGCTGTCCACTCTCTTCTTAAAAGCCTCCAGTGATGGAGCACCCACAACTTCTGAAGGCAAACCCTTCCATTGGTTGATTATTCTCATTGTTAGGAAGTTTCTCCTTAATTCGAGGTTGCTTCTCTCCTTGATTAGTTTCCATCCATAGTTTCTTGTCTTACCTTCTGGTGCTTTGGAGAATAAGTTGGCCCAGTGGTGGCGAACCTATGGCACGCGTGCCAGAGGCGGCACTCAGAGCCCTCTCTGTGGACACACAGGCCATGCCCTGGAGATGGCAACCGTCCCTCTTCAACCAGCCACCCACTAACTTGCTGAGGTCCCACATAGCCGGATGCATCGCAGCACCCATGCGCTCGCTGGCCTTTGTGTGCAGAGGTCGATGGTGTCAGACAGCAGCCGCCCCTGCCCCTGCCACACCTTGCCCTGTGACAATGGCACCCCCGCCCTGCCTCGCCTTGCCTCGCTTCACCCCGCAGGACGAGCCTCCTGCCCACTGCCCCACCTGGCAAAGACCCCCTGGATCTCCCCCAATCCTGCCCGACCCCCACAGGCGTCCCTCCCCACGAGCAACTTCGAGGTGATCACGCCCACCTTGGCCACTCCCACCCAATCTGCCATGACCACCACAGCCACACCCATCCAGTGGGCCACGCCCACTGGCACCCGGCGATAAATAAGTGCGGTTTGGGTTGCAGTTTGGGCACTCGGTCTCTAAAAGGTTCGCCATCACTGAGTTGGCCCCTTCCTCCTTGTGGCAGCCCCTCAAATACTGAAACGCTGCTATCATGTCACCCCTGCTTAGTCCTTCTTTTCTCTAGACTGGCCAGACCCAGTTCCTGCAACCGTTCTTCCTATGTTTTAGTCTCCAGGCCTTTAATCATCTTAGTTGCTCTTCTCTGCATTTTTTTCCCCAACGTCTCAGCATCTTTTTTGTAATATGGTGACCAAAATTGGCTGCAGTATTCCAGCAAATCCCTCCCACTTGTACCAATTCTGAAATGTACAATAAGTGCCTGGGCAAAATAAATTCCTGGCATATTTGTTTTCACCCAAAAGGCTCCACCAAGGAATTAATTAAAAAAAAAAAGTCGACAGGCACAGAGGTACTGGTTGTTTACATTCAGTTTTGACTCGCTGTGAGCCCAGATATCTGTCTCCATCTCTTCTCCTTTCTATCTGTTTGCATAATTCCACCCAGTCTTAATTTAGACTGAAAACTCCTTAGGGCGAGGGCCTCTCTTTTCCTTATCTGACTTGCTAAAGTCAGCACCCCATAGTTGGAGAGGATGATATAAATCAGAATTCTCCATTAATCTCATGGCTTCGGAGGGCCTGACCCAGGTGAGGAGAGACATAATGGAAGACAGTAAGCAATGGCCCTGGGGCGAACTGAAGAAGTTGCTTTGCCACCGAGTGTTTCTAAAATGACTGAAATCGGAGTAGATGTTGAGGAATAATTTGATCCTGGAGTCAGAGAAGCATAAAGCAGGGATCTCCAACCTTGGCAACTTTAAGACTGGGGGACTTCAACTCCCAGAATTCCCCAACCAGCATGGCTGTCTGAGGAATTTTAGGAGTTGAAATTCACATGTCTTAAAGGCTGCCAAGTTGGGACACCCCGGCAT
>NW_015398389.1:0-2795 GCF_001527695.2 Protobothrops mucrosquamatus
TTACATATCTGAAGAATGGTGTCACAAGCACAGATAACAAACAATGAGATATTTCTTTGCCACCCCACCTCCCCAAACCATGAAAAATCTTCCTGCTTTCTTGATATTTAAATGGATTTTCAGATGCACATCTCATGTTATTTCTGTACACCAAAGACAGTTCTCTGTTTAATGATACCATACAGCTTTAAAGAAAAAATCTACTGACAAAAACTGACAGGTCAAGGTTGGATAAATTCTGGATGCAGTAGAGAACAGGGCCTTTCCCCATCTTCTGATTATCTTTAACTTAAATGTACCTTAATCATTGTTCAGTAAGAGTCTCTGCACAAATGGTAGAAGTATCTTAATCTGAAATTTCCATGTCATGAAAGTCCTGCTCCACAATAAAAATAGCAAGTAAACATGCAAAATAAATAATAATAATAATAATAATAATAATAATAATAATAATAATAATAATAATAATAATAATAATAATAATAATAATAATAATAATAATAATAATACCATCTAAAGCACAGTTCCCTAATCTTTCTGGCTTTGAGGATTGACGGGGGAGGGGGAGAGGGGATGTTCCATGCTTACACACCACTTCCACGGCCCATTTCCAAAAGGCTCATTGCCTGGTAGTGGGCCATGGGCCAGGAGTTGGGGATCCCTTATCTAAAGCATCTTTCTTTGGAAAATAAATTCCAGCTAACTTACATAATTGAAATACAGAAAAAGGGAAATTGCACAAACTTTTTTGGGGAGATAAAAAAATCCAGAGCATTGGGGCCCCATTGAAAAAAAACCCTGGTTCTTAGAGGCATGAATCCATAAACACACTGAATTCATTTTCCATCCTTACAGCCAGGATAAAAAAGTCAATGGCTCTAACAAGTTTGAGAAAAGGATACTTGGTTGATTACACAGAACATCTTCCTGCCTCCCCCAACCCATATTCTCCCAATAATGGAAAGACATGATCCATGACCATCACTTTAAGCTCCTCAAGTGGTTTTGTACCATACATCAAACCTAAAATACAGGTGAAATAATTGGTGGATGAGTATCATGGGAATTAGCAGGGCACGCAGCCTGCCTACCTGGTAAAAGCTGTGTCCCCTAAAATTGATGCTCTGCAATATACAGAAGATACCAGATTGGGAAAGACTGGAAAGGGAAGTCTGGTGTGATAATGTATCTCAGATCTAGTATGTAGTTGCCATGTCAGATGGCATACGGTGTATTTCCTGATATGACTGTCTCATTTAGTGGAAGATGCTTAATATTGCCTTGCTGCAGAGCCCTGAATGTGTATCCACATTCTAGATCTTGTACAGCAACCTATAAAAACAAGGTTTCTATTTTTTTTCCCCCAAAATGGGAATATTCTCTTTGATGTGAAGGTGGTTCTTCACACAAAATGTTAAGCGTGAATAACCAGATCCACTCATGAAGAGTTCAATTAGCTACTTTATTGCTCATGCCTATTTCACGGCAATCTCCCTAGACTGGTGGTCTGCAACTGAGCCAGACTAGATAATACTGAGGAGGTCTGAACATAGCAATAAAGGCATACCTCCTGATCGGTTTCTCAGCAAGTGGGGTTAGAGCATATAGTGCAAGGTATGAACCCCGTAATTACCAAGAGATGTTATCATCATTGCCTCAAGTAGAACAGGATAAATGGAAGGAGGCTATGGATAGAGAAATGGAATCTATGAATGTGCATCAGGTGTTTACCCTTATGAGATGTACGCATTGATATAAAAGAAGCTGTGCCAATATTTGAGGACAATGTTTCATGTATAAAGATGGCAATGGGAGAATGTATCATCTGCTCCTGTGTTTCTGTGACTTCTCTCTTTACCTCAGGTCTATCCTCTTCTATTCCTACTATTTCTGACCTGCTATCCTGTTCTTTCTTCATTGGGCTTTGTGTAGCCTCTTCTTCCTGAGAACTAGTGCTACGTGTTGGCATGAACACCTTGGTGTTAGCATGCACCCTGTCCCAATTGTTTTGTTCTGCAAAACTTGCAGACCTTGAAATCAGAACCTTCTTTGTTCCATCTGTGAATCTATACCCTTTGCAACCTGGCTCATATCCAACAAACCTAAGTTTCCTGGCCTTTCCTTCTAGTACTTTTGGGAATATGCACCCAGGCATAACTGCCACATGTCCTTAGGTTGAGCCAATGAAGGTTTCCTTCCATATAACAGGTAATATGGAGTTTCATTGATAGCAACGCTCCATACCCTGTTTATTAGATAGTTGGCTATTGTCATGGCTTCCCCCCTGTAGAACCACATGTGAAGCAGCATTTCACCATGCAAACGTTCTCGGCTGCTCTACTGGCATCTTTGAATGTTGCAGTTGTAGGCTTGGGCTGTGCATTGTCGTCACCTCCTCTCTGCTGTCTTTCCAGCCATTTCTGTTCCTCCTCCAGCAACCGGCCAGTTAAATAACTCGTGGTTAAGTCCCTCTCTTGCATGGACTCTAAACTGGTCACTAGGACGTCCCATGAATTGTCCAATGAACTGAGCATCACATACATTTTGTGTGCCTCAATAAAAGTCATTCCTCTTTGAGGACTTCCGGTGGCAGGCAATTTCGTCGGTCGCAGCTGTTTGCTGCCTCCCGCCTGTTTCGCGTAAAAGCCGGTTTGACAGCCAGCATCAGCTGTCAAACGGCTTGATACCTTTCCCCTGGGCATAAGGGGATAGGTGAGCTGCCCGGGGTAGGAGTTGAGTTCCCGAGTCGTCCTATATGGACGATGTAGGCGAGAACTCCTCCGGAGCCCCGAGGA
>NW_015398389.1:3333-6970 GCF_001527695.2 Protobothrops mucrosquamatus
CGAGGATTCTCCGCGATCCAGGACGCCTTCGCTTCGGCGAAGCTAGAAGCCGCCGCCACCGCTGCAACTTGAAGTTAATTGTGAGTTTACTTGTAAGCAGACGAACCAACTTTGGAAGCTTGCTTTTTATTTTGGACTTTACTTTAACTTGTATAACAAGTTTCTCCCCGTATGTGTGGAGGAATGAGGAAAAGTGAAATTAAAATGGCGATGGATTGATACTTTTCAGCAAGAAGTGAAAGTGATTTCCGGTTTGAAATTTTTGTTACTTTGAATCTGCGTATTACTTGTTTTGACTGAACTGCCTAAACTCATTGCTAATATGGTCTTGAGAAAAATCGTGCCTTTAACTTTGAGACCGTCTACATCCCTGATGTCTCAGACATCTCAACTAATTTCTGAAACTTTCTACTTGTCACCTCCGTTATCTTTTTCACCTCCACCGCCTCTTGTTAGAGAGCTGCACAACTTGGTTTCCGCAATGGCTGAGATGTTTCAATCGTTTGATGTTAAATTTCAAAATAGATGTGATCAAGTGATGCAACAACAACAGGATTTATTACAATGGCGAGATTTATCACAGAAACAGGAGGATTTTTGCTTGAATGCTACAATTGCCTCTCAAGATCTGGTTGAACAAGTGGACTCGGTGTTAGCTGATGAAAGTTATTCACACCCTGAAGAGGCCATATTAGAACCTTACATTGACTTTTTAAAAACGAATAAAATTGTGGAACAAGGAATAAAAGAAGAGAGACTGAGTAACCCTGAACAGGCTTTCATATATCAAGATATACAATTTGAAGAGTCAGAGCAACTTAATTCTGAATTTATACTGGGACTAAATGTGGAAACTATTAGGCAAATCAATTTTACACAAAGCTACTTGGACTCATTTCAATTGCTAAAAACAATAAAGATTGATATTCAGATTATATTGGCAGAAAGGGGAGAAAATTTTGCTCAGTTTGAAGTGATTAAGTTTTGTAACCAAATCTTGAGGTTTGATAATCGAAATGGTTTAATATTAACTTGGTATAGAAGGAAAGCCAGAGTTAGATATAAATATGACATTAAATGTTATCGGATGGGTTAAAAATGTTTTAAAGATTTTTTTTCGATTTAATGATGAAGGAAGACTATTATAAATATGATAATGTTGTAAAAATTGAATTTGTTTGACTTAATTATGAATGGGTGGGAATTATGGTCCTAAAGCTTTCCCTTTCTTTTTTTCTTTTTTTTTGATTTAATAATGGTTGAAGGAGGTGGACTTATTCTTAATGGTATATTTGATAAATAATTGAATGATAACTAAGTAACTGAAGTTGTAAACCTTACTAAGGGATTAAAATGATTTCTTATAGGCGTAGTTTGATGAAATGATAGAATTTACTTGTTAACTTTATGGAAGATGGGAATTTTTCCTTTTTTCTTTCTTACTTTGCTGAAATGATAAAGATTTTGGGTATTTGAAGAATTAATTAAATGAATAATTTTTATTAAAAGGAAGATTATTATAAATATAATAATGTTGCTATAATTGAAAACAATTGAAGGACAAGTAAGTAATTGAAGTTGTAAACCTTATTAAGGGTTTCAAATGATTTTTTATAGGGTAGTTTTATGAAATGATAGAATTAATTTGTTAACTTTATGGAAGATGGGAATTTTTTTTTTTTTTCTTTTTTTTGTACAAGTAAGGGATGGTGTTAAACTATCTTGCTGAAACGGTAAAGATTCTGGATATTCGAAGAGCTAACTAAATGAATAATTCTTATTAATACGGAGGAGATGGATTGTATAAGTTTAGACTTTAAAGTTAGAGATATTAATATTTGTTTACTTGTATTTGAATATTACCTTAGGTTGGTTTGGGAAGTCCGGGGGGTGGGGGGATGGGATATAACATTGTGTAATATCTGTGATGTATTTCTTTTTTTCATGATAAAAACAATAAAAAATTTAAAAAAAAAAGTCATTCCTCTTTCTTCTAACTCTAGGAATGTCTTTCTCATGGACTGCAAATGTGTAGATACGCTCTCTCCTGGCTTCAGTTGGGCCTTATATAGCTTTCTTGTCAGTGTTACTTTGCTGCTCACAGTCTCTCTCACATACACACTGTGCAAAGCTTCCCAGCACTCTTCAGCAGACTGGAGACCCCTCACGTGTATCAGCTGGCTATCCTCCAAACTCAGGATTATGCTGGCCAATGCTTTCTCATTCTTTCTCCGGTCCCCATCATCCAGGGCTGCAGGTGGATCAGCAACTATTATCCACAACTCCTCCCTTCGCAGATACATCTCCATTTTCAGACTCTAGGAGAGGTAGTTTGTCTCATTCAGACGAGATACGATGAAACCTCCTCCCATTACGCTGATGGAGTCCATGTTGCCTGCTACCACCACAAACCATAACAAACCACAAGCCTTAACTCCTCTGGCTCTGGGTCAAGCTCTCACTGGGTATCTCCTCACTCTGGGCCCATAACCTGTCAGAGCATGCACAATCTCATTGCGCTGAGATAACCCAGGAGTAAACACAGTAAACAGTGGTCTATATTAAATGGTGGTTTATCTTATACTATCTACAATATCATACACCAGGAACAATATACATACACATGTTAATACAGCAGGCTCCAACACACAGCAGTTACAGCAGGAAACAGAAGAGAGAGAACACATCAGCAGAGCCTTCCCTTTATACAAATGCTCTTAAAGAGACACAAACCCTGCTGAGTCATTCTCATCATTACATTACATCTTACATCTTTCATTACATAAGCTGGTTAGCTGTTAAATCAATACCTTGACATCCTTTGCTCAACAAAATTATAGAGAACACAAAAGAAGATAAGCATTGAAGGTTTAATTCACAACTATATACATATTGTATGCAATATATGAAAGTGGACTAGGGACCAATTCAGAACACATGGGATCCCACAGCACTGACCTAATTCATTACCATGTGCAAGTTTCTGTGTCTATATTTGGCTGAAATTTCAGATAATTTTCTTCTAAAGAAGACTAGCATATTTAAACTCCATAATAACAGCCAATGACTATGTAATTGTCTCTGTTGGAAGACATCTATGTTCTTATTGTTTCTTCATCTTTTTCTGGCAATATGCCTGAAATCCTCTTGGCAAGAACCTGACTGCATCCTGGCAGAATGTTCTATCAAGACAGCAGGCCCAAACAGGAAGTAATTATTCTTAGCAACTCTTTGAACCAGAAGTATACCTCCTGTAATTTTAAAATAGACTGTGTCTATTTTATATACAACCATAGGGGTTAGGATTATTATCTCAGACTTTCTCTAGCTATCAGAAGGTATGCAACTTCAAACTACTGTCCTTTTATGAATTAAATTCCTCTCAGCATCATTCTCTTCCTCTCCTCATATGTTTTAAAATGTCCTCGTTAAATACCGTATAAATAAATGAGTGCACTGAATTAAAATTGACCTTTAAGTTCATTAGTGGTTGACATCACTAACTCTGTTCCACTGTTGATTTTTGTCCATTTGTTTTGGTCAAGGGTTATTTTTGACTAAAGTGTTCTTTCCTGAGGAATTCCAGTAATTATTGTTGCTTTGACCTAAGCCACTCAGAAATAATAATAATGAAAAA
>NW_015398389.1:11643-14774 GCF_001527695.2 Protobothrops mucrosquamatus
CCATTAAATACCTGGAAAGTGGGCATATTAAGTATATTTAGTAACATTTAATTTTATTACAAAATTAAATTATATCATCTTTAGTTTTTCTCCTATACTTCTTTCTGGAGCACAAGCCCCAGCATGCCAGTCAAAGGATAAGAGTAGCTTTCAGTCTTACAGAAGATATCCCTGGTTTAGTATACTCCTGGTTTCGTACGTAGTGAAAGATCCATTAAATTATGTTTAAACAAGCCATGCCTTGGTGTCATGTGTGAACTAGATGACTGAATTAAAATATTTATGTTTTAAAAATAATTGGGTGGACATTTTGGAAGTTACTTAATCCAGAGCTAATCTTAAACAGGATCCAGATTAATGCCAGACTTTTATGCCAGAAATGGTGTATTTGGGTCTCCCCAGTTAGTCATCCAAAGACAGGCTTTTAGTTTGCCTCGTGACAAGGCTGGCTTTCTTTTGGCTAAACATATTGCTCCAGCTGTAAATTGCTAGCTAGAGGCTTAGATTGTACATATAAGTAGTCAATTTGGGTGATCATACAAAGGAGATAAAGAGAAATACAGCCAAGTTTAAAATTAGAATTAAAAGGAGGGAGGGGCTATTAAAATGTATTATATTTTCCCCCTCTGCTTTACCAGATTAGCTCCCCTTGGTTTATGGAGGGCCTGAAGTGGATGATGTGAGAGATGAAGCAGTGCAAATGTTGGTAATGCTTCATGTGATCCTAAAGATAATTTGTTGCAGCACAGATCATTTTAAAGTTGGAAGGCATATATAAACACAAACTTACTCTTATGCTAGAGAGCCAGTTTGGCCTAGTAGTTAAGGCATCAGGATAGAAATCAAGAGATCGTGAGTTATTGTCCTGCTTTAGACACAAGCCAGCTGGGTGATCTTGGGCCACTCACTCTCTATCAACCCTAGGGAGGAGGCAATGGCAAACCACTTCAGAAAAACCTTGCCAAGAAAATTGCAGGAATGTGCAGTTTCTGAGAATCGAACACAATTGAGCAGATTTTTTATTTTTTTTTAAATCCTTCTGCTACCATAACTACGATTTTATAGGCCAGTACAATGACTCTAAGAAATGAATGGACGAGTGATTCTAGATTTTCTCTGCTTTTAAAATGGAGATAAATCAAGACCTCTGTAACTTTGTTTCAAAAACAAAGTTACCAAATTGCAATCTGCTACTTTAAATATCAACATAGAGATAGGAGAGATTCAAATATTAATGTTGCACTGATCCAAAGACTATATTTGGAAAGGACCAAATAGGTTCAAATCTACAGTTCTTTCGCTGCCTCATTGAAGCAGAACTAGACACAAATTCCCCATGTTTCTAGCTTTTTCCTGAAGACATAATTATTTTGGAACAAGCTCCTGTTGTGCTCTGTATATTTCAGAATATTTATTATACTTCTGCACTTATAATCTCGCTTTTGTTTCATTTGGCCCATGCTAGCTGGGAATTATAGGAAGGCTTTTAGTACTCTATAGTACTATATGTCATTTGAAAAAAAACTTTTTTTTCCCTATGCCACATTTAGCAAAATCACTCTGTACAGGGAAAGGCAGCTCCTTCTCTGTTTGAAGAATATATATTATCATTCCCTGTGTCCTTTTCCCTATATACACTGGGGCCTCTAGGAGGGATAGGATTTCAAGACATACTGCTTTGGAGTGGGAGTGTGTCCCCAGCCCACTTTATATCATCAGCTGGAGATATTTTGAAAGTTCTTGAGCCTTACAACAAGAACAGCCCTGGGTTAATCTGTAGAGACCGAATTGCAATAAGATTGAGGAAAACCCTCAGAGAATGAGCTTGGATATATTGGTACTTTAAGTGCAATAATTCCATGCCTACTTAAGGCAATGGGGGAAAATACTGTCTTGATACCCATATCAGAAGTTCATTTTAGTGAGACTGCCAATTATCCGCCAGCCACATGCTTCATGATCATGAGAATGTGCTGCATATCTCCCCCCCAAAAAAACATACAGAAGTATCCTGCTCACCGCCCTACAGTGAAGCCTCCTTTGACTTCTTGCTATCAACTCTGAACTCTTAAAAGGCAAGCACTCTATAAAACACGAGCTGAAATAAAGTGGGTATTGTGAGCTCAGAACAAATTGCCTACTCAGATCTTTGAAACAAGTTGCATTTATTTGCCTGCCATTAAAGGGGCAGATTTCTTTCCCTTAGAATGCCAGTTATCAGAATGCCCCACAAAATATTTGAAGGCAAAACCTGAGTGCTAGTTTTGTGCAGATTGGCAAAAGGAGGTAAAAATCAGTTTCAGGTACGCAGTACAAAAAAAAGTGAGCACAAATTCATTATTGAGTCAGGATTCAATTAATCAAACCTCATTTTTTTTCTCCTTAGAGTAACTTATGCCCTAGGGGAATTCTGATTATTATTTGCTTAGACAACAATGGGGTGGCTTAATTTGTCTTGGCACGTGCATTACTTTTCATTTCTCTCTCATAAGTTAAATTAAAGAAGCTGGGAAGCCTTTTACTTCCAGTCTAATGAATGAAATACATAATCAGAAAGGACATGAGAGACCATAAAAGAGGGTTTCACAAATAAATAAAAATAGAATTCCCATGAGATATACAGTATAAAGGAAACCCAGTTTGTTCTCAGATGGAATTAATTGCATTGGTGATACCTTGATCAGATGACACGCAATCTGGTCCCTAATGTAGTTACTAAGAATTGTCACTGGGTTCAAGAGGAGTTCCTTAGGCAGTCCACATGGCACTGCAGCCTTTACAGTAGACTTGTGCAAAGATCTTGTGCCCGATGAGCATACTGTTATTAAAAAAAAGCAAGCAGACTGCATGGGCTCCTTGAGGTGTGGTAGTGATTTGGTGGCATTAATGGAGGGGAAGGACCAATCTTTGCCTTTCTAGTTTGGAGGAAGTGAGTCTAAAAAAAAAAGTGGAACTGAGAAAAAGAACTTGATGCAAAAGCTACAGGGTTGGGTGTTGTGTTGTGTTTGGTGGGTTCTAGCACCCACGAATTCTAGTGGTGAATTCTTTGAGTGAGAGAGTTGTTTCCCTGCCCCCTTAAGAAAGTTCTTGTCGTCTCCTCCTCCTCCTCCTCCTCCTCCTCCTCCTCCTCC
>NW_015398389.1:15874-17898 GCF_001527695.2 Protobothrops mucrosquamatus
CCAGAAATCATTGATGGATCCCACCCTACTGGCTACTTTCATCCTGTATCTAACCTCTCCTTTTGGAGGAAAATGATTGAGAAAGTGGTTGCAAAGTAACTTCAAAGAACTCTGAATGAAGCAAACCATCTGGATTCCTTTCATTCAGGACTCAGACCGGACTATGGGATGGACACAACATTGGTCATGCTTTTGAATGATCTTTGGCAGGACCGGGAAGGGGCTTGGGCATCCAGCCTTGCCTTACTGAATCTCTCTGCAGCTTTCGATACCATTAACCCTGATACCCTTTGAATCAGCTCTGGAGATGGGGTGGGGCAGTGTTGTGCTGGTTTGCTTCCTTTTTCCAGGGTCAATTCCAAAGAGTGGTGATTGACGGAGATCCTGCCCTTGGTCCCTACTTTGTGGGGTTCTGCAGGTTCAATGATCTCCCCCCTCTTATTTAACATCTACATGAAGCTGCTGGCTGAGATAATCTGTCTCCATAGGGTGAGTCATCGTCAGTACACTGAAGCTACCCAACTATACCTCTCTGCCCTTGGCAAATTAAGTGATGCTGTTAGTGTTCTTTTCTGGTACCCAGTTGGTTGTGGAGGCCTGGATGGGGGAAAACAGACTTCACCTAAACCCTGACAAGACTGAATGGCTTGGGTTTTGAGGCCCTCTGATTCAGAGACTATACCAGGGGTAAGCAACCTTGGCTCTTTTATGACTCGTGGACTTCAACTCCCAGAATTACTGAGCCAGCCCTGCTGGCTCAGGAATTCTGGGAGTTGAAGTTCACGAGTCATAAAAGAGCCAAGGTTGCCTACCCCTGGACTATACCATTTTTGGTTTCTGGATGGGGTTGCACTGCCTCAAGCAGACCTGATATGCAACTTTGGGTGGTTCTCAGGCGGCAGTCATGGTTAGGAGAGCTTTTGCACAGCTTTATGTTGTGCGGCAGTTGCAGCCATTCCTGTTCTGCTCAGAATCAGCCATGCCCTGGTCACCACTTAGAGATGGGTTGTTATAATGCCCAGTGCATGGGGCTGCACTTCAAGGGTGTCCAGAAGCTTTAGCTGGTGCAAAATACAGCAGCACAGGTAGTTAGTTATGTGTGCTCCTAGAATGGCACGCATCATATCTTTGCTCTGTGAACTGCATTGGTTGCTAGTTTTCTTCTGGGTCCAATTCCAGGTGCTGGTTTTGGTCTTCAAAACTCTTCACGGCATGCGCTGGATTATTTGAGGAACCATCTTTGCCTGAATATATCTGTCCATCCTATCAGTTCCAGCAACTGAGGTATGCTGTGGGGGCTGTCTACAAAACAGTTTCATCTAGAGGGACTCAGAAGATCTGCCTTTTCTGCCTTGGCACCTGCCCTATAGAACTGCATCCCCTCCAAGGTGCAATTTGTTATCCTTCCGGAAGGCCCCTTAAAAACATGGCTGTATCAGCACAGTGCTCTAATAAGATAGTTGCATTGTTTTTAATACTGTCTCATTTTTAATAATATGTATAGGGGTTTTTTAAATTATATGTTTCAATATTTTGATTTTATGATTTTTATTATACACCACCTAGAGTCACTTTTATATGACAAATAAATAAATATGGGAGAGTCACAGTCACTCAACCACTTATTTTATCCAAGAGCGCCTCCAAAAATTGCTTAAACAGAGTGTGGAAAAGAAACCCAAATCCAGAAGAATAAAACCCATATGTTAAAGAAGGCGCAGCATTGGAAGTCCAGAAGTTCGGGTTGTTTCCCATACGGAAAACACAGTAGTAGGATAAAAAGAAAAAAGTTTCTAAAGAGGGTCTCTTCTTTAACACTTAAACTAAGCTTGACCTTGAACAGCAAAGGGAAAACAACTTTAGGGTTTCCATCATCTTTCCCACTGAGTTCCCAGACACCACACTGCCCTTCGCGTTGGTATTTGAGTGACAGCTGCCAGAGATATGACGAACCGACCACTTTGTTCGCTTTTGGCGCTTCACGTGCCTTTTCGGTCAGGGGGAAAGAGTCCAAAAGCTACACC
>NW_015398390.1:0-1046 GCF_001527695.2 Protobothrops mucrosquamatus
ATAAAAGGGCCAAGTTTGAAGAGCCCTGAGGTAAAACTTCTAGATCAGGGTTCCCCTGATGTGTGGACTTCAACTCCCAGAATTCTGGGAATCGAAGACTTCATATCATGAGTTCTTTGGTCAAATGGGACTTGAACTTGGGTTTCTCTAGACCCGGGGTCTTCAAACTTGGCCTTTTATGACTTGTGGACTTCAACTCCAGCGCGCCTGGCTGAGGAATTCTGGGAGTTGAAGTCCACAAGTCATGAAAGGGCCAAGTTTGAAGACTCCTGACTTAGGACATACGGATTGAATAAAAGTGGCGAAAGAATGCACTTTTGCCACAATCCTCTCTCTGTCTTGAACCAATCGGTGTCTCCATCTGGTGTTCACACAATGGCTTCCTGATTTGTGTAACAACAACAGCACCAAGTTGGCCAGATCTTTTGGTGCCCTCGGGCCTTCTAGAGCTTGTCATGATCGACTCAACCAAAGGCTTTCCTGTCGTCAACAAAGCAGATGTAGATGCTCTTTGAATACTTTTGAGATTTTTCCTCTCTCTCTCTCTCAAAACTATTCAAAGAGCATCTACAATACATCTGCCCAGCAAATTTCACAAAAATAGAAAGAAAATTCCTGGGTGATCTAACTGCCCTGGCGTGGAAAGCTACTTGGCAAAGAAAGAAAGCGAGAGTTAGATGTAAAAAGCAGAAGATTTGACCTCTTCGAGGGGGCATTTTATGTTTAAATTCTTGGTTGGAATAAGATGAAAAGAATGGATGACCCTCAGATGCAATTAGACTTCTATAATGAAAGATGTGATTTAGAATTAAAATTCCCTCCCTCATTCCCTTTCTTCCTATCTGTCATTCCCATCTTCCTTCCTTCCTTCCTTCCTTCCTTCCTTCCTTCCTTCCTTCCTTCCTTCCTTCCTTCCTTCCTTCCTTTTTTCCTTCCTCCCTCCCTCCCTCCCTCCCTCCCTCCCTCTCTCTCTCGCTTTCTTTCTTTCTTTCTTTCTTTCTTTCTTTCTTTCTTTCTTTCTTTCTTTCTTTCTTTCTTTCTTTCTC
>NW_015398390.1:3923-6970 GCF_001527695.2 Protobothrops mucrosquamatus
CCCCCCCCCCCCCCCCAATTTTGCTTCTTCCTCTTTTCCTGCAGGAGAATTCTCTCTCCTTCAATGGCTGTTCCTTATTTCCTAGGAGGCAGCTGGGGAGAACATTCCCGTCCTTTTGCTTGGCAATAAAATTGACAAGGAAGAAGAACGAGAAGTTCCTAAGAGATTGGGAGAACGCCTAGCCAAGGTACAGTAAGAAGGGGGAGCTTTGGATAATCGAGAGAAAAAAATAAATATTCCGTTAGCACAGGGGTCCCCAACCCACGGTCCGTGGACCGATACCTAACCCCTAACCCTAACCCCAACCCTAGCCCTAAACCATAACCCTAAATCCTAACCCTAACCCTAACCCCAACCCACGATCTGTGGATCGGTACCTAACCCTAACCCTAACCCTAACCCAGTTGCAATGTATGGCTGTGAAAGTTGGACCATAAGAAAGGCTGAGCGCCAAAGAATGGAGGCCTTTGAACTCTGGTGCTGGAGAAGACTCCTGCGAGTCCCCTGGATTGCAAGGCGATCCAACCAGTCAGTCCTAGAGGAGATCAACCCCGACTGCTCTTTAGAAGGCCAGATCCTGAAGTTGAAACTCAAGTACTTTGGCCACCTAAAGAGAAGGAAGGACTCCCTGGAGAAGAGCCTGATGCTGGGAAAGATGGAGGGCAAGAGAAGAAGGGGACGACAGAGAATGAGGGAGCTGGATGGAGTCCCTGAAGCAGGAGGCGTGAACTTCAATGGACTCCAGAAGATGGTAGAGGTAGGAAGGCCTGGAGGAACGTGGTCCATGGGGTCGCGATGGGTCGGACACGACTTCGCAACTAACAACAACCCTAACCCTAACCCTTTATTGCATGTCAGCAACCGGTCCGCACAAACAAGCAAAGCCCCATCCGTGGGATGCAGGCAGCACACAAAACCACGCACCCTCCCGTCAGTGGAAAAACCTTTCTCCACGGAACCGGTCCCCTGGTGCCCAAAAGGTTAACAGATAGCCCTGGAAACAACTTCTTAAGAGCATTTATTCAGTAAATATCTTCCTTCTGTTATTGAGGTTATGGATAGCCTTGCAGGTATGGAACCCCACTGGTTCCGTGATTGTCAGAAGTAAACATGCTTATTCTGCTACACCCGTTGTGGGGGGGGAAAAAAATCCCTTGACTCAGTAGCTTGTTTTAACAGAAGCCGCAGGAGCCGTTTCATTTAGTGCCCGCGGAGCTGTTAACTTCCCGAGAAAGGAATTTGGAGGAACACTGCTAACAGTGTTGGAAGGGACCTTGGAGGTCTTCTAGTCCAACCCCCTGCTCAGGTAGGAAACCCTACACCAGGCATGTCAAACACAAGATGCGGCCCGCGAAGTGGTTTCATGTGGCCCGCGAAGCCATCCTGGAAACAGTGAGGGAACGGCCCCCGCTGCCTTGGCCCTGGCCCAGGCCGGCCGGGAGCCAATGTACAATTTTGTGGTGGCCATCTATGCTGAAATGCATTCAGTCTTAGCTCCACAAGGCCGTCTGGAAACAGCGAGGAACCAGCCCCTGCCGCGTCGGCCCCGCCCCCTGGGTGCATGCTGGGGAGGGGTCACCCTTTGTGAGGAATGAAGAAATGGACCATCGCCTGGAAGTGGCCAGCAAATGGCCCTCGCCTACTTCACATATCCGGCTTGATGGGCTCTGGCGGAGGGGTTTCAGGAGGCAGTGGGGCTCCTCCAGTGGACCATGCCTTGGCACTTGCCCTGGTCCCACCCCCTTCTGCCAGAGACCCTCAGATCTGTCCCACTCCTGCCCAGGCCCCCACAGGCACCCTTGATGCGAACGATGTAGAGCTGGCCACGCCCACCCAGTAGGCCACACCCATTCCCTCCACACCCACCCTGGCCACACTCACCCAGCCCCCCCGAGAGCAACCGCAATGCTGATGTGGCCCTCAATGAAATTGAGTTTGACACCCCTGTCCTATACCATTTCAGACAAATGGCTGTCCAATCTCTTCTTAAAAACGTCCAGTGTTGGAGCATTCACAACTTCCGAAGGATAGGATAGGATAGGATAGGACAGGACAGGATAGCATAGGATAGAGTAGAGTAGAGTAGAGTAGAGTAGAGTAGAGTAGAGTAGAGTAGAGTAGAGTAGAGTAGAGTAGGATAGGATAGGATAGGATAGGATAGGATAAGATAGAATGCAGAATAGAACAGAACAGAATAGAATGCAGAATAGAATAGAATAAAAAAGTTGGAAGGGACCTTGGAGGTCATCTAGTCCAATCCGCTGCTCAGGCAGGAAACCCTATACCATTTCAGACAAGTGGCTGTCCAATCTCTTCTTAAAAACCTCCAGTGTTGGAGTATTCACCGCTTCTGAAGTTGTTCCACTGGTTAATTGTTCTATTCTATTCTATTCTATTCTATTCTATTCTATTCTATTCTATTCTATTCTATTCTTATTCTCTCTCTTTCAAAGAGATCAGATCCCCTTCAGGAAAGCATCTCCGCATCGTGAATGATAATAGTGTTTTATTAACATTGTTTTATTCTCTCCCCACTTCTTTTATCCGAGATGCACAACTGCTTCCTTTTGATCCCATCCTTTTGAGCAGAGATTACTCTTCCGTTGCCCTCCTGGGAGTCTTCCTACATTATAACCATTCTCTCATATTTGCCGTGACTTATCGGGAATCCAAGGTCATTTCCCACACTCTTGAGCATCAGCGTGCATACAAAGACGGCCCGTGAATTTTTATTTTTCATCGAAAACTGGGTTGAAAAGAGCCCTCCGTTATAGCAACATCCTTTCTTTCTCCTTCGGGTTTTTCTTTTCTGCCTTTCCCATGATCCCGTCTTGGCCTACATATTTTGACCAGACCAAGGGTAGGCAACCTTGGCTCTTTTATGACTCGTGGACTTCAATTCCCAGAATTCCTTAGGCTGTTGCTGCAGCTGAATAGTTTAGGCAGCCATTTGTCTAAAATGATGTAGGGTTTTCTGCCTGAGCAGGGGTTGGACTCGATGACCTCCAAGGTCTCCAACCTCCTCCTCCTCCTCCTCCTCCTCCTCC
>NW_015398391.1:0-1122 GCF_001527695.2 Protobothrops mucrosquamatus
AATTCTGTCCACAAATTGAGTATTCAAGATGTCATTAATTTGTTCCACTGTGGCAAGTGCTGCAGATGGAACTACAATGAAATTTTCAGGTTGTTTTCCTTTGGTCAATAAATCAAATAATGGACTGAGCAAATTTGTAGGCAAAGAAAAATATGGGCAAACCCAAGTTAGGATGCCTAACAATTGCTGTAAATTGACCCGTGAAATAATTTTGGGTAGGCTCAAATGAGGAAAAGCTGGGGCAAAATAAGATTGCAACATTGTATGCCTTAAATGAAGATAGGGAGAATGCAACTGTATTTTTTCTGGGGCAACTTGCATTCCATAAATACTTAAATCATGTTGTATTTCTGAAAGCCAATTAGATTGTATCTTTGGTGCTCTAATTAAAATATCACCCATATAATGATATACCAAAGCCAATGGGTGACGTTTGTGAAAAGGAACATAAAGCTGACATAATGTGGGACTGTTTAGCACTCCTTGTGGCAAAACTGTCCAGTGATAACATTTATAAATCTATGCAGCAAGAGTGGATATCAAATTTCCTCTCTGTTCCACTCTTCTCAAATCGCAATTCTAAGCAGAGGAAAAAAAAGTTTCAAACGAACAGCTCCCCCTTCTTCTTCCTGCCTCTCTCTCACTTTAAAGCAACACAGCCAGCAGAGAGACGAAAGAGACAGGGGGAAAAAAAATCTTATCACCAAAAAATAATTTTCTCTCCTACATATGCATTTTCCATAAAACTCTTCTCATGCAAACACTTACTATTACTTTTCAATTAATTTTACAACAATAAAATCTACAGTTTACCTTTCTTTCACAGCCTGGGAGAAAGTGGGTGGGGGGTGGGGTTTGAGGGCTAACACACACACTTAGGTATCAGCAAATTAATTCATCCCATGCTAACTGCTTGCATAAACAATTCCACATACAAATATTTCATTTCATACTTTCTCCAGGCAAACCATTTATTCTTTAATAAGGCCTTTTTGTATTGTTGTTATCAGAGAGGGTTTGACCCTCTTCCAAGTCTTGGAAATAACACAGAACAACATAGACAAACATATATACACAAATACTGTTAAAACAACATTTATTTAAACATATGACTTGTCCTGC
>NW_015398391.1:5359-6968 GCF_001527695.2 Protobothrops mucrosquamatus
CTGAAAAGTATCAATCCATCGCCATTTTAAGTTCACTTTCCCTCAATCCATCTCAAGTACAGGGAAGAACTTATTATCCAAGTTAGAGTAGAGTCCAAGATAAAAAGCAAACTTCCAGGGTCGGTTCGTCTGCTTACAAGAAAAACTCACAGTTCGCTTTAAGTTGCAGCGGTGGCGGCGGCTTCTAGCTTCGCTACAGTGAAGGCGTCCTGGATCGCGGAGAAGCCCGGGGCTCCGGAGGAGTTCTCACCTACATCGTCCACAAGGGACGACTCGGGAACTCAACTCCTACCCCGGGCAGCTCACCTATCCCCTTATGCCCAGGGGAAGGGTATCAAGCCGTTTGACAGCTGATGCTGGCTGTCAAAACGGCTTTTACGCAGAAACAGGCGGGAGGCAGCTACAGCTGCGTCCGACGAGGTCGCCTGCCACCGGAAGTCGTCGTTATTTTTAAACATATACATATACATATACATCATATACATATACATATACATATACATATACATATACATATACATATACATATACATATACATATACATATACATATACATATATATATGCCAAATAAATAAAATAAAATGAACACCAGGGTAAAATAATCAAACTCTAGGAGTTTAATACTACAATACCAACGCCAAGCTTTCGTCAGCGTCCTGCTGACATCATCAGGGCTTAAACGGTCAGTCCATGGGAGAGTCTTTTATAGTTCAAACTTGGCCTGCACACGGCCCCTGGACCTTGTTACCGGTCCTGGTTGCATCAGCTGCACTCCGGCGGTGATCCTTCCTCCGCCGGTTGTCCCTATCCTGCAAGACTTATCTATGCGGTTGCTCCTGTCAAGCTCGTTTGCCCGCGGGTTGGGGGTGGACGTGTCACTCCTCTTTCCCTCTCTCCTCAGCCCCATCCCCCGTCCCCCTTGCGTATGTGATTCCATGTTCCTATTCCCCGCACTGGTTGGGCCCACTTGGCACACTTTCTTTTCTGGACCCCCGCTGGGTTTGGTCACCCCACTGTCGCTTCCACGGGTCTTCCTCTCCCTTCCTACAGTCACATCCCCCACACCTCTTTTGCCTCTTCGCATTCTGTCTCTATCATTCCCCCCTCCGGGCCAGTTGGATTCATCCTTCCTCCTCCCCTCCTTCCTTCTGTTCTCTTCCATGCCAATCCCTTCCTCCTTGCCAGCCTGCCTGTTTCTTTCTTGCTGCGGGTGTGTCGGGGTTGTTGGGCGAGGTGCCCGAGCCACTCCCATTGACACGGGATGGCTCCCTAACTTGTACCCTTCTTTCCTCGCCCGTAGGCGAGTAACTACCCCTCTGGGGCTCTCTTCCTTTCCGTCAGTCCTCACACCTCCCCTCCTTTCTCTTCCCCCGCTGTTCGTGTCCCCTGCGTTTTTCTTCTTCTTCCCGTTATCCTCCTGGCTAGACCTCCTTTCTTCCTTACCCTCATAACTGCTTGTTCCATGCTGCGGGTATGCTGGGGTTGTCAGGCGGGGTGGCCGGGTCGCTCCCGTTGGCGCGGGGTGGCTCACTAGTTTACCCTCCTCCTCTCTCGCCCATAAGCGAGTGGCTATCCCTCTGGAATCCTCTTCCTCTCCGTCAATCCT
>NW_015398392.1:0-2860 GCF_001527695.2 Protobothrops mucrosquamatus
GTAGACCGTGACAGTGATAACAGAGTTGGAAAGGACTTTGTAGGTCCTTTGTAGGAAACCCTATACCATTTCAGACAAATAGTTGTCCAATCTCTTCATAAAAACCTCCACTGATGGAGCACCCACAACTTCTGGTGGCAAGACGTTCCACTGGTTAACTGTTCTCACAGTCAGGAAATTTCTTCTTAGTTCTTCTTAGCATAGCATAGCATAGCATAGCATAGCATAGCATAGCATAGCATAGCATAGCATAGCATAGCATAGCATAGCATAGCATAGCATAGCATAGCATAGCATAGCATAGCATAGAATAGAATCCTCACTCCCTTCTTGCATTGATGATGTTACCTAGTTGGGTAATGAAACTTCTGCAAGAAAACAACCAAGCTCAGAGAGCACCAAGGACCCCTCAGTTGAACCCTGAACTACAAATATTCTCTTCCATCTGTAATATTAGTTTGGAAGGATGGGAAGAATAGTCACAACTCTGCAGTCTTTCTTTCTTTGTTGGTTTTACACCCCGAGTGTCATTCATTACTAGTGGAACAGCTTTGCCTCCAGAAATTGTGGGCGCTCCATCACTGGAGATTTTTAAGAAGAGGCTAGACAGTCACTTGCCTGAGATGGTTTGGGTTCTTCTGCTTGAGAAGGGGGTTGGACTAGAAGACCTCCCAGGTCCCTTCCAGCTTCTATTCTATTCTATTCTATTCTATTCTATTCTATTCTATTCTATTCTGTTCTGTTCTGTTCTGTTCTGTTCTGTTCTGTTGTGATTTTCAGTTAATTCAATCAGGGTTTGTCATAGCACCCAATTCAGCAAACTGACAGTCAAGTATTATTCAGAGTTTGGAAGTTCCACTGCTTGTAAAAATAATAATAATAATAATAATAATAATAATAAAAAAACCTGTGTACTTTCTACTCAAGGAAAACTTTCCACAGGAGCCACTACAGTAGATTGAATAAGATGACACATTTCTTAAAAGGTAATCCTTGAGAAAACCGATGTAAACACTTAAAAGGCAGATGATTCATAATTTTTAAAAGGTTGGCAATTTAATGAAACTGTCTGGGGCAGGGAAAAGAGAACAAAGGGGGGGAAAAAGCACTCAAAAGGGAAGTAATGGAATCTTTTACATGCTTTTCGGTGACTAAGACTTTTTTTTTTATTGTTTTAGCTGAAGAAAATATATATTTATGTGTTGTGATGACGAAGCCAGATTGCCAACAGCTGCAGGCAGAAAGCAGCTGTTTTATTAAATTAATTCGCCTTCTTCCTCCCTCTGAGAATCGAAGGGCATAAATCAAGTGCAGGTTGAGTTAAATTGAATTGTTAAGTGCCCGATTTTATGGCCTCTTTTGCTGCGGTTGTTAAACGAATCACTTTAGTTAAGGGAATCACGTGGTCGTTAAATGGCTTGATTCAACCTTATTTTAATCTAGTATAGAGCCCAGCTTATTATTGGATAGGGGAGTTGTTGGTTGCAAGCAGAAAAGTGGAAAGCATAACCGCAAAAGACAAAATGGAAACCAAAAAGTATTTCTTTCTTTCTTTCTTTCTTTCTTTCTTTCTTTCTTTCTTTCTTTCTTTCTTTCTTTCTTTCTTTCTTTCTTTCTTTCTTTCTTTCTTTCTTTCTTTCTTTCTAGCCTTATAAAACTTTCTCCCTTGTAAGAATGATTAAAACAGGGAGCTGCAAACTCAACTCTTCTCTTTTCTCCTCTCCTCTCCTCTCCTCTCCTCCCCTCTCCTCTCCTCTTCTGCTCTCCCCTCCCCTCCCCTCTTTTCCTTCCCTTCCCTTCTCTTCCTTTTCCCCTTCCCTTCCCTTCCCTTCCCTTTCCTTTCTTCCTTTCCTTTCCTTTCTTCTATTATCTTTCCTTTCCTTTCCTTTCTTCTATTATCTTTCCTTTCCTTTCCTTTCCTTTCCTTTCCTTTCCTTTCCTTTCCTCTTTTTCAGCATGCATTTAAAAGAATATCTATGAGTCAAATTCATACAGTTCTGTTACATGTATTGCTTTGTAGCTCAAGCAAAGTGAGCTGCTAGAAAAGGGTTACAAAGAGACTCAATTCCACAGTTTTTCCATGCAGACAAATTAATTAAGAAATATTGGACAGGTGGTGATTCTCTTTGCCACATCTCTTAATTCCTCTGCAGATTTCCTGGACGTCACCCAGAACGTCATCTTAGTTTTAGAAAGGCGAAGTTTCAAAAGATCCTCAGAAACTGGGAAAACTCTGCTGCTTTCAATGTTCTGAACTCCTTATCTTCTCCCGCAAGGATCCTTTCAGATCTCCTGGAAGGCGATCGAAGGATATTCTTAGGCATCCACACTGCTGGAACTGACAGGAGGAAAGCCAAACAGTTCCTTCTGTTTTAGGTTTCCATCCTAGGACACCAGCCCTAGATGAGGACTGGCAAGCAATTCAATTCAAGATAAAGCTGGAAGGGACATTGGGAGGTCTTCTAGTCTAACCCCCTGCTCAAGCAGGAGATCCTATGCCATTTCAGACAAGTGGCTGTCCAGTCTCTTCTTGACAAGTGATGGGTCAACCCACAACTTCTGAAGGCAAGCTGTTCCATTGGTTGATTGTTCTCACTGGTAGAAGAGTAGAGTAGAGTAGAGTAGAGTAGAGTAGGGTAGGGTAGGGTAGGGTAGGGTAGGGTAGAGTAGAGTAGGGTAGGGTAGGGTAGGGTAGGGTAGGGTAGAGTAGAGTAGAGTAGAGTAGAGTAGAGTAGGGTAGGGTAGGGTAGGGTAGAGTAGAGTAGGGTAGGGTAGGGTAGGGAAGGGTAGGGTAGGGTAGGGTAGATTAGATTAGATTAGAGTAGAGTAGAGTAGAGTAGAGTAGAGTAGAGTAGAGTAG
>NW_015398392.1:4279-6968 GCF_001527695.2 Protobothrops mucrosquamatus
GAAGAAGAAGAAGAAGAAGAAGAAGAAGAAGAAGAAGAAGAAGAAGAAGAAGAAGAAGAAGAAGAAGAAGAAGAAGAAGAAGAAGAAGAAGAAGAAGAAGAAGAAGAAGAAGAAGAAGAAGAAGAAGAAGAAGAAGAAGAAGAAGAAGAAGAAGAAGAAGAAGAAGAAGAAGAAGAAGAAGAAGAAGAAGAAGAAATGGACCTTGGAGGTCATCTAATCCATCCCCCTGCTCAGGCAGGAAACCCCATACCATTTCAGACAAATGGCTGTCCAATCTCTTCTTAAAAACTTCCACTGTTGGAGCATTCACAGCTTCTGGAGGCAGGTTGTTCCACTGGTTAATTGTTCTGACTGTCAGGGAATTCCTCCTTAGTTCTAGGTTGCTTCTCTCTTTAGTAGTTTCCATCTGTTGCTTCTTGTCCTGTCTTCAGGCGCTTTGGAGAATAGCTTGACTCCCTCTTCTTTGTGGCAGCCCCTGAGATACTGGAACACTGCTATCATATCCCCCCTCGTCCTTCTCTTCATTAAATTAGACATACCCAATTCCAGTAACCGTTCCTTATATGTTTTAGCCTCCAGACCCCTGATCATTTTTGTTGCTCTTCTCTGCATTCTTTCTAGAGTCTCAACATCTTTTTCACATCGTGGTGACCAAAACTGGATGCAGTATTTCAAGTGTGTCCTCACCAAGGCATTGTAAAGTGGAGATTAATACTTCACGTGATCTTGATTCTATCCCTCTGTTAATGTAGCCTAGTACTGTGTTGGCTTTTTTGGCAGCTGCAGCACATGGCTGGCTCATGTCTAAGTGATTGTCCACTAGGACAATCACATTGACTTCCCTTCCCTTCTCCTATTGAGTTCTAGTCAGAAAATATATTAGCCATTTTGATTAGATATGAGTTCAGAAAGTTATATTCCCTAGCATGAATAAATATTATTTGTATCAATGTTTTCGTTCCTTCAGTTGAAATATCCGGGATACTTTGGCAAGCTTTCCAAGTAGCTTTGGGGAGATGCAGACCGGTAAATCTGTGCACTCTTCTTAAGATTTTTTTGTTAAGTACATGTGTTTCTTTATGAATATTTAAAAAAGGAAACCTTGTGTTAAAACACAGTTTAGTACAGTTTAAAAGAGCTGATGATTTTAGGAATCTTTTTCTGCTGCCTAAAATTTGGCTTTTTCAACTGTAAATCACTCTGAATGCTAACCATTTGAACAGGTGACATAAATTGCAAGGAAGCTGTTTATCGGTTCAAAAAAAAGTTGTTTGTTTTGTAAATAACAAAATCATATTTAAAACAAAAAAAGGACAAAACCTGTCACTTCCTCAGTTGTAAGTCCACTTCCAGATGGGGCCCCCCAAAAAATGGCAAGTTATTTAAATCAGGGGTCTGCAACCCTGACAACTTTAAGACTTGTGGGCTTCAGCTCCCAGAATTCCTCAGCCAGCCTCCATTTTGTTTGTTAGATTTAAGACAGGGGTCTTCCAACTTGGCCCTTTTATGACTTGTGGACTTCAGCTCCCAGAATTCTTCAACCGTGGGGATGCTGGGACGGTCATAAGTGTGAAAAAAAAACCAGTTATAAGTCACTTTTTTCAGTGCCTTTGTAACTTGGAACGGTCACTAAATGAATGGAAAAGTCATGGATTACCTGTAATCTCAATTAATTAAAAGTTATTCCTGAATAAGTTAGAATAATTAACCAGTGGAACTCCTTGCCTCCAAAAGTTGTGAATGTTCCAACACTGGATGTTTTTAAGAAGAGACCATTTGTCTGAAATGTCTGAGCAGGGGGTTGGACTAGAAGACCTCCAAGGTTCCTTCCAACATCATTA
Organism: Protobothrops mucrosquamatus; assembly: GCF_001527695.2. Classification (NCBI taxonomy): domain Eukaryota; kingdom Metazoa; phylum Chordata; class Lepidosauria; order Squamata; family Viperidae; genus Protobothrops; species Protobothrops mucrosquamatus. The sequence continues at coordinate 6,121 of NW_015398392.1, forward strand.
CTATTACTAATTATTATTATTACTATTATTATTATTATTACTACTACTGCTACTATTATTATTATTACTACTGCTGCTACTACTACTACTACTACTACTACTACTACTACTATTATTATTATTATTATTATTATTATTATTATTATTATTATTATATTGAGGTAGGAGAAAATGGCCGCCAAACTTGGGAGAGAAGGTTAAATATTCATAGGTGTTTTACTTGCGCAGAGGCCCAGAATTTGAATGGACATCCTTGTATCTTACTCGATGGAATATTTAAAGCCCTATCAATTATGATGATAATGATGGTGGTGACATTTTCCCAGGGAAGACAAGTGCAAACTGACATTCCAAGCCCTTATAAAGTTAATCTCTTGTTTCAGAATAATAATGTTTTTCATTTTCTCTTACCATAGGTCACAGTCAGACAATATCATAAGCCCAGAAGGGGTAGGGATATTTTTTTTTTTACTAGCTATAAAATGAATCAGTTGGAACCTCATTTGTAATCACAATTTTTTTTTATTAACCCTCTTTTTCTCTTATCACCTGGCATCAGGACCGCTTCATTATATTATTGTAATAATAATAAAGCAACTAATCTGTTTGCATCTGCAATAATGAAAGCGATTTGAAAATTGTGCATGTAAAAAAAAAAAAAAATCCCAATTTTCTAGTACTCCAAACACAAATAACTGTAGGGCAGCAGATGACATTTGTCAAATATTGCTTTTTTTTTTTTTAATATCAAGAGATCTCAGTCACTATGGTCACAATTGTGTTTTCCTATACTCTTTTTTCCTTGCACACAACACTCACTCTCACAGACATTCTCTCTCTCTCTCTCT
>NW_015398393.1:0-1507 GCF_001527695.2 Protobothrops mucrosquamatus
ACTGGAAGAGTAAAGTTTTACCTACAATAGAGGACTGGAGAGTGAAGGTTTCGCATCTTGCTGAAATGGCAAAGATTTCGGCTTATTTGAAGGATCACTCAAATGAACAATTTTTATCAATATGGAGAAGATGGATTGTTTATATTCAAAATAAGCATAGAATGGTGGAATATAGGTTAGGTTTTTAGATAAAAAAAAATTTTTTCTTTATACATATACATATATTTCACCTACTTATGTAGAATTATACTTTGTGGAGTTAGGGATATTAATATAAGGTTATTTTTAGTTGAATAGTATCCTGGGATTAGGTTTGGGAAGTCCGGGGGGGGTTGGGGGGGGTTTCAATTGTGATGTACTTGTGATGTGTTCTCTTTTTTTATGCTGAAAACAATAAAAAATCTTTTGAAAAAAAAAAAAAATATTTTGCCCAATTTTTCAAGCCTTTCATATATACAGTATACACCCCAAATACAAAACAACCTTCCATAAATATTTTAGAATAAAAACAACAAATGCTTGTTCCTATTATAAAAAAAGATTTGTAGACTTAAATTATTTGCCCAACAGCCTTTGATTGATAGAGTTAGCAACATTAGCAAAGAATAAACACTTAAGGCTATAAATACAAATAATTGGATCATTCTCAGCATAATCATTTATCCACTCTGTAAATTAAAAAGTTATATTGTAACTTTAGACTCTACACCTCTTAAAGCAGGTATACATAATAAAATGCATAATGTCTGAAGTGATATGTTTTGATTTAAAAAAAAATAAATCAAATAGATATTAATATAACAAATATGCTTCCTGCATGGACTAATCTACAAACTAGTACTGTGACATTTTACACACTGGCTTTATTCCCAGAACATGCCTAACAGGATTAGAAAAAGAGCAAAAGGGCAAAAGAAAGCAAACCTTCTAGCAGAGGATATGCTATCAGTGTCTCCCAAGCCATAGATATGGTAGTGGCCAAACCATAGTGTTCCTTAGGTGATCAATTGAGTGGAGGACTATTAAAGTATTGTCAGTCCTCTGTTGATGCAAGAGATACCATACACCACCTGAAAAAGTGGGCAGTGATTTCTATATTCCCAAAATGGTGACTTCTGACTCAGTTGGTGTATTTTGTGGGGCAAAAATTATTGGAAGGTAATTGAAAGGATTACACATTACAGTAAACTGTGGTATGTTTTAATAATTATTTTTAAAGAATCTACATGTCTTTTATATGAGTGCTAAACAATAGTTTATAGATCACTGTGATTCACAAGCCAATTAAGCTCAAACCAAGAAAACCACATTACTGGTTTATGTGAACAGAATCCACCAAAGGTTTGACTTTACAATGTAATTACCTGCCTATAATTTATTACTTTTGTAGACTATTATGGCTCCTCTAATTAGTTTAAGATATAAAATAAGGCCATTCATTTGAGAAGACCTTAGTTTAACCAGAACACAGATGAAGGGTATAGGTCAATTTCTCTGCTATGGCAAT
>NW_015398393.1:5618-6967 GCF_001527695.2 Protobothrops mucrosquamatus
CCCCATTCCATTAAGTCAATCTGCTAAAGAGTACAACATACAGTAGTCCCAGTAAAAACAAATTAATTGTTGGTATTGTTCAATGATGGGAATCTGGCTACTGAAATACAAGAGGGAGAAAGGCAGGCTTGTTTTTTCTGGTGAAAGCATCAATGTTTTGTGTGAAGCAACTACAGTCCTTCTCATCCTATTGAAGTCTACTCAAAAAGACAACCATCAACTGTTATTGTGAGGAAACTAGGGTCCTAGTACACCATATACCATACATCTATGCCCATTGGTGTTAGGCTTGTTCCACAACAGGAATTATTTGCCAGGTTCCTGTAGCTCTCTCTCAATTGTGTCTACTAGTAGGAAAACAGGCTCTTGTTTTCAAACCTTTTTCCTTTTGTTGTTGTTGCATAGACTAGGTGATGATGAGTGCCTTCCCCTCTTTCAATGGTCAGACAGGAGGCAGATAAGCTGGGGAAAAAACTTTGAGGAAATTGACGGGTCCACATTTCTATTTTTCCTGTTGGTGAAGTAACCAGAGTACTTGTGAAAAGAAGCTGCCTCAATTTGCAATGCAGAGGATGGAAAAAATCTCGGTCACTTTCTTGCCTTTCATGGGGATGGCCCACTGCTTATGATGAGGTTGCTAGGCTGATTTTTAGAGCCAATTAGTCAGAAGAGGTTAACATGATCGCAAAATAGATTCAAATAATCCTGAGGCAAAGCTGGACTGACCATCACATTCCCACTCCCTTCAATTGCAAAGGATTTGTATACTTTCCCATTTCCTTACTAATTTCCTATGGTCAGATCTAGCAGAGCTGGGAGAATGTACATAGCAATATATCCCTTTAGTATATAGATTGCTTCCAGAGCCAAAAGTTGAAGAAATGAAAGAAAAAAAAATCTTGTTTCAGATAGACTATACCTTTCTAAATGTTCCAAACTTTACTTTTTTCTCTCCCCGCTTTCTCCCTTATCAGATGCCATGTTAAGGGACAGGAAGGAAATCCAATAAACTTGTTCTCATGACCCATCTAGGGTTTTAAAGGTAAAGCACACAGAAGATAAAAGACACAGGTAAGAGTCATCCATTTCAAAGCCCAACCTTGAGCTGGAATGTAAATCACAGCAGGTAGCTGGGGAGACAAATAAATGTCCCCCCCTTTCCCTAGCCCCATCAAGTTTGGCAGGAAAAAATTACTATTACAAAACCCTTGTTTTCTGAAGATTAAAGGAAAATGTAGATAACTATTTCCTAAAAAATATTAAGCTTATGCTGTTGAATCCATCTTCTTGGCAACTCTTTCCGAAGTGGCTTGCCAGTGCCTCTTCCCTATGACTGAGAGAGAATGATT
>NW_015398394.1:0-6967 GCF_001527695.2 Protobothrops mucrosquamatus
ACGGGATTTCCTAATTAACACATCAATATGAAATGGAAAATCAGCTACTAGCCTACATACTGAATGTACCTGCTTGAAAATAAGCTACAATACTGTAATTGGTCTCTAAAGCCATTAGTCTATGTAATATAAAAGAATAATTAAAGGAAAAATACATAATTTTTCCTTGCCACATACAATACACACACACACACACACACACACAAACACACACTTACATTTATGGTGCAAAAAAAAATGCAGCAGAAAAGAAGGGTAGACAAGGCCCTTCTCCTGCACCTCATTACCCAGAATTCCTCAACAGATGGGGTCCCCCTCTGCCAGCATGAATACCTTCCCCCCCCAAGCCTAAATTACAGGTAGTCCTGATTTACGATGATGATGATGATGATGATGATGATAATGATGATGATGGTGGTGGAAGGGACCTTGGAGGTCATCGAGTCCAACCCCCTGCTCAGGCAGGAAACCCTATACCATTTCAGACAAATGGCTGTCCAGTCTCTTCTTAAAAACTTCCAGTGTTGGAGCATTCACCTCTTCTGGAGGCAGGTTGTTCCACTGGTTAATTGTTCCCACTGTCAGGAAGTTTCTCCTTAGTTCCAGGTTGCTTCTCTCCTTCTCTCAGTTTCCACCCGTTGGTCCTTGTCCTGCCTTCAGGCGCTTTGGAGAATAGCTTGACTGCCTCTTCTTTGGGGTAGCCCCTGAGATATTGGAAGACTGCTATCATGTCCCCCCTCGTCCTTCTCTTCATAGCAATACAAAACAAAACAAAACAAAACAAAACAAAACAAAAAAAACCCCAGGCAAAGCTCAAGTATTAACACCAGGTTAAAAAAGGAAGGTATCATATTAGGCCATCTAGTAAACAGGGACAAATAGGCCCTATAAATTATGTGTATCCCTTGCTGGGGATGAGGACCTACATACACACATATATAGATAAACAGCAGTTTAAAAACATGCCATAAGAAGCAAAGTCAATGTGAGGTTTTGGGTTTTTTTTTAAAGCAAATTAAGCAGCCAAGCTGACTTTTTTTGGGGGGTGGGGGGAGCTGGCTAACTGCGTGTGAGATGAATCCTTTTAACGTTCTCATCCATCTTCCCGGAGAAGGAGCTGTGGCAATCTGCAATCCAGCAAGCTGTACCGTAAACGGGGTACTTGGGTGTTCTTAAAATAAACATTTTATATTCCTTTTTCTTCGCGCTCTGCGTCTTTAGAGACAGAAGCTTTCCAAAAAAGTACAACAGGCCTTGGCGGGTTGGCACGGCCCAAGTTAAGATACACAACGGAAATGAATCTGTAAAACCATTTCTGTAACGCAAACCGCCGCTGTCTACTGTCACCGTTTAATCTGCATTAGAGACCTCTTCAAAGATGTTGGTGTTTTTTTTTCTGTTTTTTAAGGGACTACGGAAGAAAGAGGACGAGAAAGAGAAATAATATTGCAGCGTTTAGTTGCTCAGTACTGTTTTCTATCTAGCCTGCTTCTTCCCAGCAGCTGAATGAAAATGGTAAGTCCTCGGCTTACAAATAGCTCATTTAGTGACACTTCGAAGTCACAACGGCGCTGAGAAAAGCAACTGTTTTTCACACTTGCGACCACTGCAGTCCCCCCCCCAGTCGTGTGATCAAAATTCTGGCGCTTGGCAACTGACTCATATTTATGACGGTCGCAGTGTCCCGGGGTCACGCGGTCCCCTTTTGTGACCTCCTGACAAGCCAGATTCACTTAATGCCCAGTCCCTAACTTAACAACTGCTAACTAGGTTTCACTTAAGAACCGCCGCAAGAAAGCTGGTGAAATGGGGCGAAAGTCACTTAACAAATGTCTCATTTAGTGACAGAAATTTTTTTGGGGGGATCACTTGTGGTCGTGAGCGGAGGACCGCCTGTAATATTGCACACAAAAAATGAAATGAAATGCAGTTGCACGCTGTACGGGTCAAACTATTAAATCAGGAATGGGGACAGGCAGGTCATCCTGGATGAGTTTGGGTCAGTCCCTCGATCTCAATCCAAATTGCTTTATAAGGTGGTTGTTCCCGGAACGACCAGGAGGATAGAACGTTATGCACGTTTGCAAAATATAAACCCAATATAAAAAAATGGCTAAACACACAAAACAGATTGGTTGAGATAATTCCACCTCTGATGCAAACGGTAGGATTCTGTGGCTCTTTCGGAAAGAATCCCATCTCAGGTTTTGACAAATTCACAGCTCGCCTTTCAGAGGTTGTGGGTGCGCCATTACCGGAGGTTTTCATGAAGAGATTGGACCGCCCTTTGTCTGGAATGGTACGGGGTCTCCTGCGCGAGCAGCAGGGTTGGACTAGGACAGGGCTTTTCAACCAGTGGTACGGGTACCACCTGTGGTACATCGGCACCTGGCAGGTGGTATGCGACCATCCTAGAAAAGTGGTAGTGGGGAAGGGGAATGAGCTGAACCGGTGGCAGCACCGCACAAGCCTCAGCGAGAGATGGCTGGAGCTGCAGGGCTGTCAGGGCTCAGCGGAAGCGCCAGGATCAGTGCCGCTTTCCAGCTGATCGGTGCTTCTTCAGGATTGTCAGGGCTCAGTGGAAGCACCAGGATCAGCGCCAGGCTCCAGCTGGAGCTCGGCGCTGATCCTGGTGCTTCTGCTGAGCCCTGAAGAAGCACCAATCAGCTGGAAAGCAGCACTGATCCTGGCACTTCTGCTGAGCCCAGAAGAAGCACTTCTGCTGAGCCCAGAAGAAGCGCCGATCAGCTGGAATGTTGCAGCATCTCCAGGGTCTTGTGATTTACATTCAGAGGCTTGGCAACTGCTTCATATTTATGATGGTCACAGTGTCCCAGGGTCATGTGAAGTGACCAAAACCTGCTGCAACCACCCAGCAGACCGGGGGGGGGGAATAAAAACCAAACACCCCCCCACCCCACCCCCGCTGCCAATCCTCAACAAAAATGCTCACAACAATGAAAACCTCGGACAGGAGGAAGAGCGCGGCCGGGCGGGCAGGCAGGTGTCTTGCTCCGCTGTGGCTTGGGGGGCACTTTTGTCAGTGCCATTGTAACTTCGAACAGTCACTAAGCGAACTGTTGTAAGTCGAGGACTACTTGTACTTCATCACCTTTTTCCTTTTTTTGGGGGGGGGTCATCAAGTTTTTGACACCTTGCTAGGCGACTGGTTGAGCAGGGGTTGGACTAGAAGACCTCCAAGGTCCCTTCCAACTCTTGATATTCTGTTATTAGGCACTTTCAAGTGTGCTGGTTCAATCCTGCAATTTCCCCTTCTTCCCTCTTTGCTTTGCAGACTGACAATCTGCCCAGGCTTGATGTGGAAGCTAATCTTGTTAGGGCGGCGTTAACGTCTACCTGCCCATTCAACAATATAGAAGGAAAACTTTCTACGCAAAGTGACTCTATTTCCCTGTTCTTAAGAGACTCAAGGAGATTCACAGCGTGATGTATTTACACTGAGGAAGGTGGAACTACGGAGAAGCCACGTTAGGTTCTCCTCCGCCCGCCTTCTAACATTTCTGCGTCTTATTTCTCCTTTTTATTCTGCTTCTTAAATGGAGGGGAAGCAGAAGAAGGCTGAGCAAAGTTTAGGTCGCAACATCAAAAGAGTTAGCCACCAAATAAACAACTTTCAAGGAGAGCTCCAATACATTTCAAGCTGTGAAAATAATTAGTTCCCACGACAACTTCTAACGGAGAACGGGGAGAGTAAACGGCCAAAGGGGTGGATGGAAAACGGTGCTCCAGTTAAATCAGGACCAAAATAAAAATAAAAAAATAAAAAGAATATGAAATTGGGAGGCTGATATGCTTTAAACCAGAATATTATGCATCACCGTAAAGGTGGGCCAATAGCGAAAAGCCCAAGTAAGATAAAACTACTTTATTTGATCAAACGCTCTGACAACTTGGTGTTTCCCCAAGCAGCTAAGTTCATAGGTTTTCAGCAAGCGGGTCTGGCCTAGGGTGAATTTTAAATAGGGACAATTTTAATGATTTTAATAAGACACAGTGACAAATATTTGTTTTTAATTGGTTTTTATTGGGGATAATGTTTTATACTGTTTTAATATGCTGTGAGCCGCCCTGAGTCCTGTGGGGAGAAGGGCGGCATATAAGTCCAATAAATGAAATGAAATGAATGAAATATGTAGTAAAGATATTCAGAAAATTAAGAATTCCTTTGATAATCCAAACTATGTGAATATCTGGTTCCCGTTACTCAGTTACAGGGGGTCTGCGAAGGCTTGAAAAAAAATTATGATTTAAATCTTGAGCTAAGTCTTGGGGGGGTTCGTGGCCCTGTTCCATAGCCACAAAAGGTAAAAACCTGGAACTAAGGAGAAACTTCCTGACAGTGAGGAAAATCAACCAGTGGAACAGCTTGCCACCAGAAATCGTGGGCGCGCCATCACTGGAGATTTTTAAGAAGAGACTGGACGTTCATCTGTCTGAGATGGTATAGGGTTTCCTGCATGAGCAGGGGGCTGGACTAGAAGACCTCCAATGTCTATTCTATTCTATTCTATTCTATTCTATTCTATTCTATTCTATTCTATTCTATTCTATTCTATGTATATAAAGGGGGTCCGTAGTAAAGGAAAGGTTGGGAACCACTGACACCGAACACCATCAGAGTTGGAAGGGACCTTGGAGGCCTTCTAGCCCAATCCCCTGCTCAAGCAGGAGACCCTACCCCATTTTAGACAAGTGGCTATCCAGTCTCTTCTTAAAAGCCTCCAGTGGTGGAGCACCCACAACATCTGAAGGCAAGCACTTCCGCTGGTTGATTGTTCTCACTGTCAGGAAATTTATTCTTAGTTCTAGGTTGCTTACCTAGTTTGGGTAAAAAAACATCTGCAAGAAAACAACCCAGCTCAGAGAGCACCAAGGACCATTTCAATCCTGGGTTACAAATATTCTCCTTTATTAATCCCATTTCTTTCCTTCACTGAGAGACTAGGTTTTACAAAACACTCCCCCCCCATTGCTGTAACTCCATGGTTCAATGTATCTCTTAAAGCAGGGGTCTTCAAACTCGGCCCTTTTAGGACTTGTGGACTTCAACTCCCAGAATTCCTCAGTCGGCCATTTTGATGAAACTGCAGGCTTGGATCCAGACCAGGGGTCTTCAAACGTGGCCCTTTTGTGATTTGTGGACTTCAACTCCCAGAATTCCTCAGTCGACCATTTTGATGAAGCTGCAGGCTTGGATCCCAACCAGGGGTCTTCAAACGTGGCCCTTTTATGACTTGTGGACTTCAACTCCCAGAATTCCTCAGCCAGGCGGGCCACGTTTGAAGACCCCTGTCTTAAAGCTTGCAAAGCAGGCCACCCACTGGAAAAGGGTTCTCCCCTGTCATTGTTCTTTTTAAAGATTCAACATCTGAAAATATATCTGCATTCTCTCCTTAATTGCATGTCCTCAGTCTCTTAATTTGTTCATAACAGCAAAAGTTAATAATCCCAGTGGGGGGGGGAGTGGAGGGGGGACAGATTAATCCATAATTAATTCACACCCCTCGTTTTCTCTGAGCTTGGTTGTTTTCTTGTACAGACGTTTCATTACCTAGACATTATCAGTCCTAGCACTGATCAGGCTGCCTAGTTTGGGTAATGAAACATCTGCAAGAAAGCAAGACGGGCGCCGATGATATTACCTAGTTGGGTCGTGAGACGTCTGCAAAAAACAAACCCAGCTCAGAGAGCACCAAGGACCCCTCATTTCAAGCCTGAGCGACAAATATCCTCCTTTATCTATTCACACCTGTTGCGCTGAGGTGGATCCATTTTGCGTCCTCAGGATGGTCTTGGTGAATAAAACAAGCATCCAGCCAAAGACGTTACATAGATCAGAGGTCCCCAACCTTTTGGGCACCAGGGACCAGTTCCTTGGAGAGAGGTTTTTCCACGGACCGGAGGGTGCGTGGTTTTGTGTGCTGCCTGCATCCCACGGATGGGGCTTTGCTTGTTTGTGCGGACCGGTTGCTGGCATGCTGCGGCCCGGTACTGGGCCATAGATCAGGGGCTGGGGACCCCTGACCTAGGTCAAATGGAATTAAGGAACCTTCACAGAAAATAATAATAATAATAATAATAATAATAATAATAATAATAATAATAATAATAATAATAATAATAATAATAATAATAATAATAATAATAATAGTAATAATAATAATAATAATAATAATAATAGTAGTAGTAGTAGTAGTAGTAGTAGTAGTAGTAGTAGTAGTAGTAAAGTTGGAAGGGACCTTGGAGGGGGGGAAGAGAAGCAGAAATACACACACACACACACACACACACACACACACAAATGAGCAGAAAATGAAAAAAAAATAGGAAAAACAAATATTCCACAGGCACAGCAAACAAGAGATTCACTTACTGAAGTGACTTCAGAGAGAAGCGATTCCTCACGCGCTCCTTTAATCAACCTTGATGTAATTTCACTAAAGCAAATTCTATTTAATTTCATTCTGCCTGACCAAGCGGCGCACTTCCTACGTATTGGACAGTTTTGAGTCTCCATCCATCGCGGTCGTTCCCTTGGATTTATCAGTGCATTTATCGCCGCGTTTCCACAAGCGCCAGGGCTCTGAGGCAGAACCACGCGCTCAGCCCTTTATTTGTATTCCACAGGCCAACCTTTGCATTCTCAATCATCGTTACTCGTGGCCGGGGTGTGCTCCCGCTGACTTGTAACGGAGTCATTCCAGCATATGAAAATTCATTGTGTCTAGGAATGGGGCCACCACAAGGTTTCATTTCAGCAAAGGGTTACTATAGAATAGAATAGAATAGAATAGAATAGAATAGAATAGAATAGAATAGAATAGAATAGAATAGAAGCTGGAAGGGACCTTGGAGGTCTTCTAGTCCAGCCCCCTGCTCAAGCAGGAGAACCTATGCCGTCTCAGACAGGTCCAGTCTCCTCTTAAAAATCTCCACTTGACCTGCA
>NW_015398395.1:0-1996 GCF_001527695.2 Protobothrops mucrosquamatus
AGCGCCTGAAGGCAGGACAAGAAGCAACGGGTGGAAACTAATCAAGGAGAGAAGCAACCTAGAACTAAGGAGAAACTTCCTGACAGTGAGAACAATTAACCAGTGGAACAACCTGCCTCCAGAAGCGGTGAATGCTCCAACACTGGAAGTTTTTAAGAAGAGACTGGACAGCCATTTGTCCGAAATGGTATAGGGTTTCTTGCCTGAGCAGGGGGTTGGACTAGATGACCTTCAAGGTTCCTTCCAACTTTACTATTGTTGTTGTTGTTGTTGTTGTTGTTGTTGTTGTTGTTGTTATTATTATTATTATTATTATTATTATTATTATTATTATTATTATTATTATTATTATTATTATTATTATTATTATTACCCACCTCTCTGGTCCCTGGCTCTGTTATGAGGACAATGCTAAGTTCCAACTGTTGACTGCAGGTATGGTTCTGCTCCTAATTTTTCTGACTTTTGAATAGCTGTGGACTAAATCTCCTTAATGTACCTGAACTTTTATTTTAATGTTTATTCCCCAAACAGAAATTACAAATTTGAACAACCAAAATGAAAATAATTAAAATGTGAGTTTTAAAACTGAAACCTGTGTATGGCCCCTTAAAGATCTCATAAATAAGGAGAGAGGTCTACAGAAGTTAAGTTGGTGTTAAAACTATGACATAGCTATCTTGGCTAAGCTACCTTAACTTAGCTAAGCTATCTTATTTTAGCTTCTCCATGATGTAAAAAAGATATTGAGATTCTAGAACAGGGGTGTCAAACTCACAATGTCACGTGACATGTTGTGATGTATCATGACTTTTTTGCCATTGCCGGCAATGGGGTGGGAGCAGTTTCGCCATGACGCATCTGGCCCATGGGTGGGCAGCTTGACACCCCTGCTCTAGAAAGGATGCAGAGAAGAGCAACAAAGATGATCAGGGGACTAGAGGCTAAAACATATAAAGAACAGTTGCTGGAATTGGGTATGTCTAGTTTAACGAAAGGAAGAACTAGGGGTGACATGGTAGCAGTGTTCCAATATCTCAGAGGTTGCCACAATGAAGAGGAAGTCAAGCTATTCTCCAAAACAAGAAGCAATGGATGGAAACTAATCAAGGAGAGAAGCTAACTAGAACAAAGAAGAAATTTCCTGACAGTTAGAACAATTAATCAGTGGAACAACCTGCCTCCAGAAGTTGTGAATGCTCCAACACTGGAAGTTTCTAAGAAGAGACTGGACAACCATTTATCTGAAATGGTATAGGGTTTCCTGCCTGAGCAGGGAGTTGGACTAGAAGACCTCCAAGGTCCCTTCCAACTCTGTTATTCTATTCCATTCTATCATTCTCCCCATGCTATTCTTCCTTTCCCCCAGTCTTAGGTTCCTTCCTTTAGGATTGTCTCTTCAGCCTATCTTCATAAGACATGGTCTCAGTATCATCTCGGTTGCTCTCCTTTGAATCTTGAAAATTTGCTTAGGACTCCATCGGTCCCATTATCCAACACAGAATGTTTCTCTTCAAGTTCCTGCCTTTCCAGATTCCCAGCCTAGAACCCTTTGGAGAATAATCTGAGAGTTCTTCAGGCTGTAAACAGCAGATGGGGTGAAAAAGCCATATTGAAAGTATGTTCCTAATTTTGTCCATAAAATATTGGAGAGTATGGTGGATGGCTAATTCATTCTTTGTGAGCTTGTCTTTTTTTTTTCCCCTGCCATGCAGGCAAAATCGTGAATAAAAAAACCCTCCTTAATCCTTCAATGACTTTTGAAAGGCTCCTGCTAAGTTTTTCTTGTTTGACAGTCAGCTCCTGTACCTTTAACAACAGCCTGACAAAGGCAAATGTAACAGATCCATCACTTTTATATTCATGCTGGGAATAGTTTTGCTTTGCTTAATTTCTTCAGGCTGCAGTAAAATGCACGGGAGAAAAAAAATACAAAAAGGAAAAGGGAAAAAAGTAACATTTTGAGTTTCTGAAGGCAGCAGAAAGAATAGCTGAT
>NW_015398395.1:4999-6967 GCF_001527695.2 Protobothrops mucrosquamatus
TAACAGAACTTCTCTGATTGGGCATATTGCTAAATAATATTTTTAAACTCCAGGATCAGATGTATTACATCCCATATCAACTATGTGGAAAGATAGTAGAACAGATCATTAGCAATCAACCTGTATGTAACTTGAGAAAAATATAGTAGATTGTGGGGATGCTGTAGATGTAATTTATCTTGATTTTGGAAAAGTGCTTTGCAAAATATCCCACAATTATTCTGATAGGAAGGCTAGTTAAATATAGTTTGATTATATAAAAAATAAAGTTTTTTTTTTATTATAAAGAGTACTAATCTATGGCTTTTCATTAAATCGGAGAGAGCTAACAGTGAGATGCAAAAGATCAGGTTCACATGTGAGGGTCCAATTTCTTGTTACTGATGCTTATGTATAGGAATCTTCTCAACTAAAAGTTAGCACCTACGAGTTAGATAAGGGTCAATGGAATTCAAGGACTAGTGGAATTCAATATAATCTTCTTGTCGCTACGTAGGGATTCTAGGCTGATCCCTCTTTTGACTCCACCCTCCCCCAGGTTCTGCCACTCCTTCCCCTACATTATCAACTGCACAGGATTCAGTCCTAGACCCTCTATTATTCAGTTTTATTTTTAGAAATAATTTTTTATTAAGTTTCATTATGAGATAAGAATATAGAAAAAAAGTTTAAAAAATGAAAGAGAGAAAAAATGAAGAGGAAAAAAATAGTGTTGGCTTCCAACTTTTTTCAGTGTAAGAGAATGCCAAAAATAAAAAAACCCAACCTCAATTTTTTGCTTTACATTTTATAACATTTCAAGCCATTTCTTCTAACTGCAAAATCATTTTAATCATCAAAAACCTTAAATCAAGCTTTCCTTTTATTTTCCGGCTTGAGCAGAAAGTCCAGAAAGTCCAAGTAGACACAAAACTAGACAAATTCTTTTCTTTAATTAAAACGTTCAATTTTACCATCTCCATTAACAATATCACCTTTGCCATCCACTTTTCCATTGTGGGGATTAGTGTGTCTTTCTATTTTTGTGCATATAAGATTCTTGCTGCTGTCAACATATATAACAACATACTTCCCAATTTCTTCCAAGTTCTTTCTCCATCAAATCTAAAAGGAAAATTTCAGGTTTCCATTTGATATTTATTTCAAGAATGTTTTGAATTAAAATTAAAATAAATATCTGGTCCCAGTATTTCTTGGCTTTATCACAAGTCCCCCGGAGATGATTAAAAATTACCTTTAATTGCAGTTTTATTAATGATTTCAAAGAAGAGGCTAAATACATAGGAGATTTGCGAGGTGACACAACATTGCTTGGGATAGTTAATATTTTATTTTTATTTTATTTTTTGCCAATATTTTATTAAGTTTTATCGGGGTAAGGGAAAACAAGAATCATTATAGGTAGTGGAATTCAGGATAGGGTTCAGGGAAAGGTTTAGGGTGAGAATGGGTACAACAATGGGGTTACCCCCAATAACATTCCACACTTTAGCAAGCAAACTATCGTCTGGATACAAGTATTCAACAGGGTTAATATAATAATAGATAACTGTGGTCAACAAAAATAGCAAAGATTATAAAACATATCAATTAATCAAAAGAGAAAATCAATCATCTTAATAGGTTTCAGTTTTCGTTAACTCATTTTGCTAACCATTGATAAAAAATTTCCCATGTTTTAAAATAGACTGAGTCTTCTTTCTCTTTAATCTCTAACGTTAGTCTGTCCATTTCTGCACATTCTAAAATTTTCCTAATTATAATCTCATCTGGTCCAGAATGCGGCCGCGCGGGCGGTGTTGGGAGGGACTCGTCACTCCCATGTAACACCGCTGTTGCGCGAGCTGCACTGGTTGCCAGTGGCCTTCCGGGTGCGCTTTAAGGTGTTAGTTACCACCTTTAAAGCGCTCCATGGCATAGGACCTGGCTATCTCCGAGACCGCCTTCTGCCGCAGATTCCCTCCCATA
>NW_015398396.1:0-1763 GCF_001527695.2 Protobothrops mucrosquamatus
GCAATAATAAAAATCACAATAAATATTGAATAAAAAGCCTGCTCTAAAATACCCCATATAAAACCCCTAGCAAAGCCCAATCAAAACTACGCCAGGCCGGCCGCATGGAATAGATGGGTTTTCAAGGCTCGGCGGAAGAGGCGCAGGTCCGTAGTTGTACGTAGGTCGGGGGGTAGGTCATTCCAGAGGGCAGGAGCTGTCACAGAGAAGACTCTCCCCCTGGGGGTCGCCAGCCGGCCCTCTCTGTGGGAGCGGACTGGTCGAAGGGAGATATTTGGTAGGAGGCGGTCTTGCAAATACCTAGGTCCATTGCCATGGAGCGCTTTAAAAGTTGTTACTAACACCTTGAAGCGCACCCGGAAGGCCACCGGCAGCCAGTGCAGCTCGCGCAGGAGAGGTGTTACATGGGAATATCTAGAGGCCCCCAAAATCCCCCGCACGGCCGCATTCTGAACTAGCTGGAGCCTCCAGGTGCACCTCAAGGGGAGCCCCATGTAGAGAGCGTTGCAATAGTCCAGGCGGGAAACAATGAGGGCTTGAGTGACCGTGTGTAGGGTGTCCCGGTCCAGAAAGGGGCGCAACTAGTGTATCAGGCGAACCTGATGAAAAGCCCCCCTGGCCACGGCCGTCAGATGATCGTCTAAAGACAGCCGAGCATCCAGGAGGACGCCCAGGTTGCGGACCCTCTCCACGGGAGCTAATGACTCGCCCCCAATAGCCAGAGATGGAGCCAACTGGCTATGTCATGATGCCGGAAACCACAGCCACTAGGTCTTGGACAGGTTGAGTCGAAGCCTGTTCCTCCCCATCCAGACTCGCACGGCCTCCAGGCACTGGGACATCACTTCCGCGGCATCGTTGGGGTTAGTTATGTCCCAAAGTTGCACTATTCTTTTGAGTCTGATATGTTGTCCAGAATTACTTCAGAACAGGAAAGTTCCTGTAATTCTAGATCTTTCACTCAAAGCAGCACACAGGATTATGTTTGCCTGAAAATAACTAGTTGAGGAAGTACTGTAGTGGTCTGAATATACAAAATGACAGTATTGTTAGTGGGTTGCTAAGCTGCATATAGTTCAATTTTCTTTCCATCTAAATAAACAGATGTTTTGGTGCTCCTGAATGCATGATGGTTTCAGGAATTCCAACTAGTTCTTTGTCCTGAAGTGCTTTTGTTTAGAATCAAAATGAGGTTAATATATTGCCCATTACGGGGACTTCCGGTGGCAGGCGACTTCACTGGACGCAGCTGTTTGCTGCTCCCGCCTGCTTCTGCGTAAAAGCCGTTTTGACAGCCTGCATCAGCTGTCAAACGGCTTGATACCTTTCCCCTGGGCATAGGGGGATAGGTGAGCTGCCCGAGGTAGGAGTTGAGTTCCCGAGTCGTCCCTTGTGGACGATGTAGGTGAGAACTCCTCCGGAGCCTCGGGCTTCTCCGCGATCCAGGACGCCTTCGCCATAGCGAAGCTAGAAGCCGCCGCCACCGCTGCAACTTAAAGTTAACTGTGAGTTTGCCTTGTAAGCAGACGAACCGACCCTGGAAGTTTGCTTTTTACTTTTGGATTATACTCTAACTTGGATAATACGTTCTTCCCTATATCTGAGGTGGATTGAGGGAAAGTGAACTTAAAATGGCGATGGCTTGATACTTTTCAGCAAGAAGTGAAAGTGATTTCCGGTCTGAACTTTTGATACTTTTAACTGGTGTATTATCTGCTTTGGCTGAATTGCCTATAAGACTTTTTAACAAATCGGACTTTACT
>NW_015398396.1:5693-6966 GCF_001527695.2 Protobothrops mucrosquamatus
ATATATATTTCACCTACTTATGTAGAATAATATTTTGTGGAGTTAGGGATATTAATATTAGTTTACTTTTATTTGAATAGTATCCTGGGATTAGGTTTGGGAAGTCCGGGGGGTGGGGGGTGGGGGGTGGGGTTTTTATTATAGCATTGTGATGTACTTGTGATGTGTTTCTTTTTTATGATGAAAATAATAAAAAATTTATACTTGGAAAAAAATATATATATTGCCCATTACCATCACCTTGCATGATAGCTATGATACAGAAATCACAATCCTGATTAGATTGTTATAACTTATATAGAACTAAGGAGAAACTTCCTGAAAATAACCAGTGGAACAACCTGCCTCCAGAAGTGGTGAATGCTCCAACACTGGAAGTTTTTAAGAAGAGACTGGACAGCCATTTGTCCGAAATGGTATAGAGTTTGTCCGAAATGGTATAGAGTTTCCTGCCTGAGCAGGGGATTGGACTAGAAGACCTCCAAGGTCCCTTCCAACTTTATTATTATTATAATATATTATAACAATTATAATTATATATTATAATAATTATACATATACATAGCTAACAAAGTGAGAAAGAACCTGTGGCCTAGAGGTTAATACATCTGCCTAACATGCAGACAGCCCAGGTTCAAATCTCAGAAGGGTATGTCTGGTTGAAAAGAACTAAAAAGTTCGAAATGGCTATTCCAGTTCTCCCTTAATTCTTTGTTAGCAATCCAAATTTTGAAAACCATATATATACTATAATATTCAGAGCAAGAGGAACATGTCTCTTCCTCTTGCTCCAAGATATATGAGCTATTTTTTATCAAAATATCCAAAGTGACTCATCAGCAAGACACATGCAAAACAGATAAAATAGAAGGCCACATAAGATCAATCCAAAGGACTATTAATGATAATGATAATGATAATGATAATGATAATGATAATGATAATGATAATGATAATGATAATGATAATGATAATCATAATCATAATCATAATCATAATCACAATCACAATCATAATCATGTTGGAAGGGGGCCAAAGTGCTATGAGGAATTGGATGGTATGGTCAGGTACTATCTTTCCAGCCTGTTTGAAGCTTAGTTCAAGGTCTTCTAATCTAATTCCTTAGGACAAAGCAATGTGAAGGCAGAATGGTACAACTTGCCATGGCCAACTTTTCCCATTGACTTACCGTGACTCACCGTGCCACAAGATAACTCTATGCAGCCAACTCGCCACAGGACAATTCAACACAGGATAACTCAAGAGAGGGGCA
>NW_015398397.1:0-2121 GCF_001527695.2 Protobothrops mucrosquamatus
ACAACAGTTCGACGTAGCAACAAAAACACTGGACTCAAAATTGTGGCTGTAATTCAAGGATTACCTGTATATATATATAATTGGGACAGAACTCAGTGACAGAAATTTGGGCTATTAAGGTCGTATGTCAAGGACTGCCTATCAGCTCTTTTTGTGCTTAGATTCAATCCAAGCTCATCCATCAAAGAGTCCAAGATTTTTATCCTCATTAAGAACCCTAAAAAGCTGGGTTAGGCTCAGAAGCAGAAACTGGACCACAATGGATGGGAGGCTGGCAGCCCTGCTTGCTGAAAGTCCCTGGTCCAATTATGTCCTTGGCATAAAAAAAAGAGGTGAATCAGGCCCCTTCATTAAGATGCAACGCAAGATTTGCTTGCCTCTGCAACCAGGCAACAGGCAAACACACCTCCTTAAGCACAAAAAGTCTTTTGGGGTAACTTTCCTCCCTCTCGTCCGCCACAGAACTCCATTAAAGACACCGTACTAAAAGCACACGGGATATTCAGCATTTTAAAGCTCACTCTAGAAGTTCTTGCAAAGAGAAAACCGGCACCAGGGCGGTAGCGATGGCTCCCCTGAGCTTGGCTACGGAGGCACGTCGTCCTCGACTTGTAACAATTCATTTAGTGGCTGTTCAAAGTCGTTATTCGAGAGGCTCCCTTAGATCACTCCCATAGAATAGAATAGAATAGAATAGAATAGAATAGAATAGAATAGAATAGAATAGAAAATATGGAATGGAATGGAATAGAATAGAATTAGAACAGAATAGAATAGAACAGGAATAGAACAGGAATAGAACAGAACAGAACAGAATAGAAAATATAGAATGGAATAGAATAGAGAATAGAATAGAGAATAGAATAGGGAATGGAATATGGAATGGAATATGGAATGGAATATGGAATGGAAAATAATAGAATAGAATAGAATAGAATAGAATAGAATAGAATAGAATAGAATAGAATAGAATAGAATAAGGAAAGAACAGAACAGAACAAAACAGAATAGAATAGATAACCTTTATTATCATTTTTTCCTGTGGGCACAATGGCACACATTAAAAATGAAATTTAGCTGCTTGCTCTCAAATTGTACACCTACATAACACACATTTAAACATACTATATACAACATATGTGTAGACCTACATGCTTACCTATAAGTAACATATACTGTAAATATTAATCACTGTCCATCTTGAATACATAACGGAAGGAGGAAGCTTTAGAGTTCACAAGATTAATACTGTATACATACGTTGTCTCCTACCCTTTCTCTGCTTAATAACTTAGCTCTTGTGTGTATGTACGTGTGTGTGTATGTTGGTTGCAAACTTGGCTGTTCTGCTCTCTTAACCCTGCCCCCAGCTCGAGGGGGGCAGCAGACCAGCGCCCCCATATGCATTCCGCAAAGTTGTGCCACGTGAATTTAGCTTTCTGCAGCAGCTAAATTGCAATGCCAGAGCCTAAAAAAAAAATTAAAGATTTGTCTAGAGAATAGCGTTTGCCAGTCCTGAGCCAATTGGGCATTTCCCATGGTCAAAATGGAACAGATTGCATCATGAAAAGAGGAGGGGGGAGAAGGCAGAGACCCTGGGGGGGGGAGTTTGCATCTGGAATCCGGACAATTTGCCCATCATCCCCCCTTCTTCAAATGGCTCCAATCTTATTGAGCTATTCTAAGAACTGAGTGGTGCAGCAATTTCCAACGGGAGATTTCCCTGCGCTGCAAAAACCTGCAAAGCTGCATAAATTAGTCCGCATCCTTGGGACTGGGGATGAAAACAGGGAAGCTAGATCTCCGTGAAAAGGGAAAAAAACTGAAAAAGAGATTTTTCTTTCCTGGCTGCTTCAAAGCAGCAAGCAATGGGGAGAGACTGTAGGGAGATTGACAAGGGAGGAAAAAAGAAAGTTGACATAAACCTTGGCTCTTTTATGACTCGTGGACTTCAACTCCCAGAATTCCTGAGCCAGCGTGGCTCAGCTTGGAAACTTCTCCCTTTTCCCTCAGCGTGGCTGGCTCAGGAATTCTGGGAGTTGAAGTCCACGAGTCATGAAGGGGCCATAGTTCCCCCATGCTGGCTGAGGAATTCTGGGAGTTGAAGTCCCCGAGCCATGA
>NW_015398397.1:4180-6966 GCF_001527695.2 Protobothrops mucrosquamatus
ACCAAACACCAGGAGACTGAGAGTTCTAGTCGCACCTTTGGCATTAAAACCAGCCAGGTGACCTTGGGCCAAGCACCAGGAGACTGTGAGTTCTAGTCCTGCCCTAGCCATGAAAGCCAGCTGGGTGACTTTGGGCCAGTCACTCACTCTCAGCCCAAGTCAGCTCACAGAGTTGTTACTGTAGGGAAAATAGAAGAAGGAAGGCAGCAAAAGGAGATCACATGACCACGGGACACCACAACCGTCATAAATAGGAACTAGTTGCCAAGCATCCAAATTTTGATCACATGACTATGGGGATGCCACAACTATTTTAAGCATGAAAAACAGTTATAACTCACTTTTTTTTCAGTGCTGTTGTAACTTCCAACAGTCACTAAGTGAACATTTGTAAGTCAAGGACTACCTATAGGGACCATCCTCCTTTCCCAGACTAATACAAGATAGATAGATAGATAGACAGACAGACAGACAGACAGACAGACAGACAGACATAGATGATAGATAGATAGATAGATAGATAGATAGATAGATAGATAGATAGATAGATAGATAGATAGATAGATAGATAGATAGATAGACAGACAGACAGACAGACAGACAGACAGACAGACAGACAGACAGACAGACAGACAGACAACCAGAAAATAAGCCCTAATGCGTCTTTTGGAGCAAAAATTAATATAAGACCTGGTCTCATTTTTGGAGAAATGTGGTATTTACAAGAGTTGCAGGGCCCCAGCCAGTTTCTCACAAACAAAGTCAAGGGGGGGGGAGAAGCTAAATTCACATGTCTGTTTAGCCCAGTGGTTCTCAACCTTTTTAATGCCGCGACCCCAACCGGTTGTAAGTCGAGGACTAAACCGGTCGTAAGTCGAGGACTACCCAACCAGTTGTAAGTCGAGGACTTTCCCTGCCCGGGAGTGCCACGCATGCGTGGTTCTGCCCCCTGCGCCAGCCGAGGCGTAGCTGGCAAGCGGCAGAGATGGAGCTGGCCGACCACCAGCTGGCCCAGCCCAAGGGAGGTAAGGCACCTGCTGGAAAAGGGGAAAAAATGGCAGACAAAAAAAATGGCGGACAAAAAAATGGCGGACAGCCTTGCTTGGCGACCCCCATGAAATGGTCAATCGACCCCAAATGGGGTCCCGACCCACAGGTTGAGAACCACTGGTTTAGCCGATGTCTTGCAGCAGCTGTCCAGTTTTCAGTCTGTGTAAACTATCATCACCACCATCATGGAATGCTCTACACACAGTTTCTTAAACCACAAGACCAGCTTCTGAAGCTACACCAACCCCATAATTGCAGGAATTCCTGCTGATTTCTGCTGGAACAGACATGACCTATAGCTTAATTTTTCCGCAATGCGACTTGACGTAAACAAGCTTCAAACCCAGCTACACGTTCTGTAGAATAACAGAATAATAGACTTGGAAGAGACTTCGGAGATCTTCTAGTCCACCTTCTATACCAGGGGTCTTCAAACCTGACCCTTTTATGACTTGTGGACTTCAACTCCCAGAATTCCTCAGCCAGGCACGCTGGCTGAGGAATTCTGGGAGTTGAAGTCCAAAAGTCAAAAAAGGGCCAAGTGTGAAGACCCCTGAGGTAAATAAATAAATGAAGCCCTCGACTTTAGGAACCAAGATTGGAACCAGAATTTTTTGTCACTAAACAAAGGGGGTTGCTGATTGAGTTGTGCCCAATTTTACAACCTTTCATGCCACTGTTTGTTAAGCGAATCACTGCAGTCATTAAGTGAATCCTGTGGTCATTAAGCAAATCCAGCTTCTTGCTCCCCCTTCGGTTGACTTTGCTTGTCGGAAGCTGACTAAGAAGTTTGTACATGGCGATCGCATGACTCTAGGATGCTACGCTTGTCGTAATTACATCCTGGTTGCCAAGTTGTTAATAATAATAATAATAATAACAACAACAATAATAATAATTAGAGCTGGAAGGGACCTTGGAGGTCTTCTAGTCCAGCCCCTGCTCAAACAGGAGAACCTATACCAGTGATGGCGAACCTTTTAGAGACCGAGTGCCCAAACTGCAACCCAAAACCCACTTATGCATCGTCGGATGCCAGGTGGGTGTGGCCCATTGGGTGGGCGTGGCTGCAGTGGTAACAGCAGACTGGGTGGGACTAAAAAGTTCAATCAATCAATTCCAACTTTGCAAGATCTTTTTTTTCCCCACGAGAAGTTGAAATTGACTGATTGATTGATTGAACCTTTTTTTATCTACACGGCGGCGGAGGCCTAAAGCGAAAAAGTTTTATAAAGCCCAGCTGAAGGCCTAGGACTGGGGCGACGGCGCACGTGCCCACAGGGAGGGCTCTGAGTGCCACCTCTGGCACCCGTGCCATAGGTTCGCCACCACTAACCTATACCATGTCAGATAGGTGACTGTCTAGTCTCTTCTTAAAAACGTCCAGTGATTGAGCGCCCACAATTTCTGGAGCTGTAACTCGAGGACAATCCGTAAAGCAGTTATCTGACAGTTCAATCTCATCTTATCTACTTGAAATAAAACCCACTGGATTTAGTGGGATATAACCAAAAATAAGTTAAAGAAAGTGGGTAAGTTTCTTTGTCAATAATATAATACAATACTATGGTCTATCCTGAAGGTCTAAGAAGGAGGGTGAAGTTACTAAAGGAAACCAGCCCACAAGTCTGCAGAAACAGAAACAACATTACACAAGTATACGAACAACATCTGTTCCATTACGTTTGGACTTGACAATTGGACGCACCCTTTTTCCTAAAGTCTTCGCATAGTTT
>NW_015398398.1:0-4505 GCF_001527695.2 Protobothrops mucrosquamatus
TGCTGCGGCTGTTGGGCTGGGGGGCTGCCCTGCCCCGTTCGCAGCTCTTCCTCTTTGGGGGGTCCCGGGGGGACCAGGAGCTGGCCGAAGGAGACGACGAGACCTCGGTGCCCGTGCCCTTGCCCAGCCCGCTGCTTTTCTACGAGACCCACTTCACTCAGCTCTACGTAAGTGCGCAGGCATAGTCGATCTCTGGCCCTTTCCCGTTTGCCCCGGAGGGGGTCGGAGGGTCGGGGCTGGGAGGGAGAAAAACCAGCCCCCCTCCCCTTCCTCAACAACTGTGCGATCCACGCAAGAGCGCGTGAGGGAGAACAGTCCGGACAAGGCAGCGCAGGGCGCCAGCCCCAGCGGTCTACCTAAGGCAGGCTTCATCTGCTCAGCTTGAGTTATGAGCCCAAGAATTTCCTGGGTACTTAATAAGCCTCTGTCTCGCTCGAAGATTTCTTTCCAGTCTGATGCTCGGTCAACTGACATCAATGGCTCTTCTTTAGGCTCGCCAAGTTCTTTCCAGGAGGCCCACGTGCTTGTCGAATTAGAGTTTCCCAAAGTTAGCAGCCTGGCCACTGGGCCGTCCCTTCCAGTCTCCCTGGAATTTGAATTTTGGCGCACGTTGCCACAGGATGGCAGATGTCTCACGGTTCGTTTCAGATGCCCGAGAGCTGGCAATAGATTGTGGAATCGAAAGCCTTAAAACAGCCTTTTATCACAACCCAGAGATGTGGATTATTAGTACGTAACAGTTTTCGCTCCTTGCTTGGTAAATTGAAAAACCCCAGGCAAGGAATGCAGCTCTTATATAAGGCATTAAAAACCAGTTTCCCCACATAGGATGAATATATTTCTGAAGTTCTCAACCTTTCCTTTTGTGGTATATTGGGAAGGAAACATCTAGTCAAGGAGTTGTGTTTCAGGCTTAAAGTCAGATAAGGTATTAAGCTTTTGATGGCAAAGAGCTCCAAAGATGGGAGGGAAAGAAAAATCTACAGACTAGAATTGAGCCAGGAATTCCAAGGAGGAATTATAGACTGCCCCAAAGCACCCCCTTGCTAAATTCCCACAACCATTTTTAGTAGAATCTCTCTTGCTCCTTTTTACACCAGCACTTTGTACAGCCTTTCTAACCTTGAGTTGTGTTATACCTTGTTTCTCTTTGCTTCAACTTTCATATTAGGTGAAAAATACAGGTAGTCCTCGACATATGACCACAATTGAGCCTAAAACTTTCATTACTAAGTAAGTCAGTTGTTAACTGAGTTGCACCCCATTTTATGACCATTTTTGCTTTAGCAATGCTGGCTTGGGAATCCTGAGAGTTGAACTCCACACATCTTAAATTGCTGAGGTTGAAAAACACTACATTAAGGCAATGGGCTGTCATCAGGGAAATCCAAGTTCTAATCCACGATTAGCCACAGGAGCTCAGTGGGTGACTGGGCCAGTCACTCTCCCTCAGCCTAACCTGCCTCATTGGGAGGTGGGAAAAATGAGAGGAGGGAGTACTACATACACTGCCTTGAGTTCCTGACAAAAGGTATATTATTTACCTAACAAATACATAAACAAACTGGAGATGCCTTGAATAATGGCCCTGTTCACACAATATACCAAGACAATCACTTGATTCCTACACCACACTGAATCATAGATTATCGCACTTATGTTAGCTTAATCTAGTATGTTGGGGGAACCCAGTTTAAGATTTCTTCTTCTTCTTGTGCCATATCCGTTATCGGACGTTGGTGATCATGTTGGCGATCCTGTTTTTATCAGCAGCCGCACGAAAAAGTGCTGCTGAGTTTTGTCCAAACCAGTCCCTTAGATTTTGAAGCCACGATGTTCTTCTGCCTGGACCTTGTTTGCCTTCGATCTTTCCCTGGAGGATTAAATGGAGTATGTCGTATTTTTCTGGGAGTCGCATCACATGTCCGAAATATTCTAATTTTCGTTTTTTAATTGTTTTGATGATTTCAATTAAAGATTTATTGATCCCTTTAATTATTTTTATATATTCACAAAGTACAGGTTTTCATGATTGCTATTTATTGGTAAAGTGACTTTCTGATAATGCCCCTGTGGGACAATGGTCCATCAGCACAACCTCGTTATTTCACATAGCATCACACGGAAGTAATTTCATCAATAGTTACAGTTAGCTGTAAAGAGTTATTTATTGTATTAGCTATAACAGCAAATGAAAGGCTTCTCTTCTGCCTATTTGGCAACTCTCATATTAAGGCTGTTCCGGATAAGAGCTGGGTAAGTTGTGGTTAAAGCTTCAGGCTAGAAAGCAGGAAGCTGCGAGTTCTAGTCCCTCCTTAAGCATGAGTCTTTTTGCCAATCACAAGGAGACTGTGAGTTCTAGTCCTGCCTTAGGCCTGAAAGCCAGTTGGGTGACCTTGGGCCAATGACAACAAGGCTGTGAATTCTGGTCTCACCTTAGACATGAAAACCAGTTGAATGGCTTTGGGCCAATCATGCTTTCCCAGCCCAACTCACCCCACAGAGTTGTTGTTATGGGGCAAATAGGAGGAGGAAGGAGTATTAGATATGTTTGTCATCTTGAGTTATTTATAAAAATAATAAAGGCGGGACACAAAGAAACAAATGTTGCAGATTACTGCTGTGTTTTGTGAGAAATTTTGTAACATCTTCCGGAGTGAGACAATGATCCATTGAACCTCACTCTTGATCTTAGGTCAGGTTGGGAGTAATGGAGGTTATCATCCGGAGTATCTGAGAACAACTGCCTTATGTGAAATGAAAAAATATGGAACAAACCTAATGTTCCCTTGTGTCTACAACCATGATGTTTGGCCACAATTAGTCATCTTTCCGCTAAAGTTCTGAGAAAGCCCACCCTTGGTCTGGATTGAAGAATTGGGAGGACTTGGAATAATCACTGTGTTCACAGCTTGATTTGAAATCACTTGAGGGATACACTTTCTGCAGTATTATACTGAAGAGTTTTTAACATGTGATAACTTTCTTCAATGGTTGCAGCACATCATTCCTTTACCATTCAAAGGTGGGTGTCATTTATCTCATTCTACTTTTATTGACTGCCATGACAGGTTGGAACCAATGGGATCATTTCAACTCAGGACTTCCCCAGAGAGACCCAGTATGTGGATGATGATTTCCCTACAGATTTCCCTGCCATTGCTCCATTTCTATCAGACATTGATACCAGCCGTGGACGGGGTAAAATCTATTACCGGCTGGATGATTCCAGAGAAGTCCTGGAACAGGCTGCTCAGTTTATCCAAGCTGGATTTCCCACAGCCACCAACTTTGTCCCACACCAAACCTTCATTGTCACCTGGGAGGATGTAGGAGCCTACGAAGAGGTCACCCGCAACTCTGCACCGTCCAAGCAGGTGAGTTGATGTTTTGTGACATCTTTCCTGTGATTTCTATTTGTAGCACACTGAACAGATAATGTTGACACCATTGGGCCAGGTTGCTAGGATGCTATGAAACCTTTAAAAAATGAGAGGAAGTATCGAACATAGAAAGTTGACTGTTACACTCATTATTTGGGAGGAGGTTAGAAGTTGATGTCGTGTGGGACATTTGAACAAGAGCTCTTGTGTCCTCATAAGATAGACGGTGGCAAAGAGGACCGAGAGAACAAGACTCCTGACTCTCCCTCCTCTCACTCTGAAAGGCTGAGATAGAAATTGAGTGAGAAATTTGATGTCAATAGATGTCTTTGTCTTGTCAACAAGACTCTTGAATTTTGCTTGGAATGAGATAAGGACATTGTATGTATTATGCTAATAGGCTCTGCAAGTATGGGATTATATCAGGGTTTTTCCACATCAGCAACTTTAAGATGTGTGGAATTTCCCAGCCAGGATGGGGACCTAGCATGCTGACCTGGGGAATTATGGGAGTTGAGATCCACACATCTTAAAGTTTGTTGGGGGTAGAGAAACCCTGGGCCCAGAAAACAGTTGATAATCATTTTTTTAACAAGGAAGGAAAGGAAAGGGAAGGGAAGGAAGGAAGGAAGAGAAAGGAAGGAAGGAAGGAAGGAAGGAAGGAAGGAAGGAAGGAAGGAAATTTATAATTCTTTTGAAGTTGCACAGATAATCCTGAAGATCTGAAATTCCAGATGAAACCATAAAAGCAGGAAGGAATGTCAATTTTAAAGATGCCTTTCCTGTATGGCAATCTTTTTTTTTTCTTTATGGCCTTGAGGCATGCATGCTTGTTTGAAAAGAATGGGAGTTTTCTCACATTTTGCAGCCAGCAGAGATGACCCTTTGGTGGAGGAAGTGAAAATAATTTCCTATTTTGAAACTTTTGTTGCTGCTTTAAATATTTTTAGTTGGGGATGGTGGGTGGATTGCTCCAAACAATTCAATTGTATGTCAGCAGGGAATTGCCCATTTCATATTTTCCATAGCACATGGAAAAGAAACACTAATAACATTCCTATAATGGGATGGGTATGCATTTTGTTGTATTTTGTTTTCAACATGGACTCACCCACATTAAAA
>NW_015398398.1:4552-6966 GCF_001527695.2 Protobothrops mucrosquamatus
TTTTGTTGCTGCTTTAAATATTTTTAGTTGGGGATGGTGGGTGGATTGCTCCAAACAATTCAATTGTATGTCAGCAGGGAATTGCCCATTTCATATTTTCCATAGCACATGGAAAAGAAACACTAATAACATTCCTATAATGGGATGGGTATGCATTTTGTTGTATTTTGTTTTCAACATGGACTCACCCACATTAAAATAAGAGAAAGAAAATAAAACCAAGCCATCCCTATCCATGAAGAGCTGGCTTTGCTTTTAAAATGTAGAGAAACATACCAACTTGCTATCTGGAAAAGGTCCAGTGTTTTGTTTTTTTTAAGATCTATACTGAGCTTGGTCTAGCCTGCCAGCCTTAGTGCCTTGTGAGATTTCTGAAGAATCATACACCAGCTTTAGTTTTGATTAGCTCCCATAGATAGTAGGTATACACAATTCTTATGAACCTGCCTTACAGTTCCTCAAGCCATTTCCCTCTGTAGCTTGGCTAGTTCTCATTCCTCTATCTCAAGTGGATTGGGAAACGAGCATGGTACCTAGAAAACATATCCAAAGAAAAGAAATAAAAAGACAACAAGTCTTGTAGATTATACATTTAGGTCACCATCTCCCTGGGGAACTTAAGAAAGTCCAGGAGTGGGGACTTGGATGTAAACTTTTCCCTCCTTTGCAGAAGCCCCATCTCTTACTTGTGAACATACCTATGTCTTTCCAGAGGTTGTTGAAATACAGCTACCACCATTAGCCCTTAACCATTATGGCTAGGGCTGTTGAGTATTGCAGTTCAGCAACCTCTATGAGGCTGTAGGTTGCGCAATCAGGTTCATCATAACCGCAAGAGAAGGAGGGGAATAATGGCTTATTGCCTCCTCTTTCATGGAAATGGGCAGGTCATGCAGAGTGCAATGCTGTGAAGCCTAGAGTGGTTTAGGAGGAAGACTGGATAAGTGATACTGCAAGCAGGATTAGACCCACAGGCAGAATCTTCTCTGTTCCTGACCTAACTTGAAATGGCTAGGACTGAACCTTGGACCTTCTACATTCATATTCACGGTCTTTGCTCTCATCTTCTGCTGTGGATTATCTCTGAGCAAGCCCTGAAATTTATGTCTTTTCAGTTTTTGAATTTGAACATGGGACATTCTGTGCCCCCATTCCAGTTTCCAGAGAACTGACTGTACTGGAAGGGGATTTTGAATTAATCACACTATGAGCTGCTTCACACTTTATTTGGAGGCCCCAAACTGCTTTGGCTAAGATCTGTTACAGCAATTTCACAAAGGGTGAAAAGGGGAGAATGTGTGTCTCCAAAAACATAGTGGATGCATGCCAGGGATGCACAACTGATGTCGGCTTTTATGCATAAATGTTCGGAAATACCTGAAAACAAGCTTAGTGTTTCATGGCTTGAGAAGAAGGTGATGGTGAGGCTGATTCAGAAGTTCATCCATTTGTACCTATGAGTATAGGATTCTCTAGTGCAGTGTTTCTCAACCTTGACAATTTTAAGGCATGTGGACTTCAACTCCCAGAATTCCACAGCCAGCAATGCTGGCTGTGGAATTCTGGGAGTTGAAGTCCACATGCCTTAAAATTGCCAAGGTTGAGAAACACTGCTCTAGTGACTCCCTGTCCAGAAAAACGAACTCTGTGCCTGCTTAGGATCCTCTTCATTTTTGTTTTTCATTTCTATATTCTAGTTTTAAATTTGGTGTTGAAAAGAGATGCCCTGGTAGAGATTCAAGACCCAGAAACCCTGATTCCATTTAAATGTTTGTGTGGTTGCTGTAGAAGCTTCAAGTTTGCATTGTCAGAGAGCGTTTGAAGTGGCTCTGAGACAGATCCTGAATACAGAAGAAGCTTTGCTTGCTGACATCTTTCTGAACCTATTTCATCCCTCTAGGTCTAAAGAAGAGAACCCATATTCTGGCCCCTCTTCCTTGACTTAGAGGTGAAACTGGTGTTAAGCAACTGCACAGTCTTCTGTCTATTCCTTCTGTGACCTTGGCAGTCATCGCTTCTTTACCACTAGCAGAAAGAAAGCTTGGACTTTGGCTAGTAGAGAAAGAATTCTGAGTGGGTAAATAAAAATGTTAGATCAGGATCCAGCTGGAGTGCAAAACACAATCTCCGTATTTGAGGTCTTTAAAGGGGGACTGGAAATAAAATTGATCTTATATTCATTCATTCATTCATTCATTCAGTTAGTCCAGAATGTGGCCGCGCGGGCGGTGATGGGAGCGACTCGTCGCTCCCATGTAACGCCGCTGCTGCGCGAGCTGCACTGGCTGCCTGTGGCCTTCCGAGTGCGCTTCAAGGTGTTGATTATCATCTTTAAAGCGCACCATGGCATTGGACCTGGTTACCTCCGAGACCGCCTTCTGCCACAGATCACCTCCCACCGGCCGATACGCTCC
>NW_015398399.1:0-2447 GCF_001527695.2 Protobothrops mucrosquamatus
AAGAAGAAGAAGAAGAAGAAGAAGAAGAAGAAGAAGAAGAAGAAGAAGAAGAAGAAGAAGAAGAAGAAGAAGAAGAAGAAGAAGAAGAAGAAGAAGAAGAAGAAGAAGAAGAAGAAGAAGAAGAAGAAGAAGAAGAAGAAGAAGAAGAAGAAGAAGAAGAAGAAGAAGAAGAAGAAGAAGAAGAAGAAGAAGAAGCCCTTGCAACCAGGTGTCAAAAGCAAGGGGGATTCTGGGACCTGTAATTTCTATAGTAGCTAGAGGACCCCCAGTTCTGCACCTATCTGACCCATCCTGTATCTTCACCTCAGTAACTGCAGAGGCCGCAGCACAACAATGAAGTAGAAGGGTTCCATATCGAACGCCAGTGCCAGGAGACCCAAGAATGCGAACAAAGTGACCGCAAAATCGAAACTGGGAAAAAACAGAGACAGAAGTGGATTTTCTGGGTGGGACCTGCAAGCTACCTCCCTACAAGTCTCCTATGCCAAATCCCTTAAACGGGAGAGACTTACAGATTCCAGCCAGAAGAGAGATACTCTTTAGGTCCCAGGCCAGTGACCTTCAACAGCACTTCGACCCCGTAGACTGTCAACACAGAAGAGGAAGTGCCGGGATTGTGGGTTTTTAATCCCCGTACAATATTGTCCAATAACAACGGTGTCCAATATTTGTCTTTTATCAGCACCCCAATTTATTCTTTTCTTTACCGAGCTCGAATGTCTCGACATTTTTATTTTCTAAGGAGGCCTCCACGCGCCTTCTTGGAAAACCAAGTTGCTGAAGACTTACTTGTAAGGAACATGATGTAACTCCAGGGGACGTCTCGGGAAAAGATTCCATCTGGAAAAGAAACAGCACACAGTTTCAGAGAGAAGAGCGGAAATCCCGTCAGAAGGAAAGGAATAATAATAATTAAAAAAAACCCAGACATTCAATTGTGTTGTGCTCTACCTCGCAACATGAAGGTTTCCACTAGAATCCAGAGACCGTTCACGGCCACCAGAACATCTGCAAGACACGACGGAAAACAACAGTTTTCAAACGAAGCCCAAATGGTCAAAAGTCACTTTTTTTCCAGTGCCATTGTAGCTTCAGTCACTAAATGAACCGTTGTGAGTTTTGTAAGCTGAGGACTTCCTATAACTTTGGTTTTCCTTGGTTCTTGGGGCCCAATGTCAACTTTGAAGTTGATCAGTGTATTGGCAAAACAAAACACCACTTAATACTACTATGCTGAGTAACTCTATCCATTCGAGCCTCCTCCCACCCCATATAAACAGAGGGAAGACTTACACATGCCATACTGGAAAGCCCGAGAATTCACTAATATGTTAATACCTGTTGAAAGGAAGAAGAATGTTTTATATATATATATAACATCGTTCTTGCTGGTTTCTTTGAAATACCCCAAGTTGAGATGAAGGGCTTGCCTTATTCCCCAAAGCACCTGAGGGCAGGACGAGAAGTAACGGATGGAATCTCATCAGAGGGAGACCCAGCCAGGAACTAAGGAGGATGTTCCTGACAGTGAGAGCCATTAACCAGTGGAACTGCTGGCCTCCAGGAGTTCTGGGTGCTCCATCACTGGAGGCTTTCCAGAAGAGACTGGATAGCCACTTGTCTGGAATGCTGGAGCAGGGGGTTGGACTAGAGGACCTCTAAAGTCCCTTCCAGCCCTAGGATTCTATGTTCTATAGAAACACAGAGTATTTACCCTTAAAAATAAGGAAAGCTGTCCCTGGAAGGTCATCAAACCAATGTTCCCGGTTCCGTTTTGCCTGGAAAAAAAAGTAACCAGAATCAGCTTTGGTTCACTTTCATGGCTGGGCTAGACTAGAGGACCTTAAGAGCCCTTCTCCCTCCAGGATTCCTTCCTTCCTTTCCTTCCTTCCTCTCTCCTCCCTCCCTCTCTCTCACCCTCTTCCTTCCTTCCTCCCTCCCTCCCTCTCACCCTCTTCCTTCCTTCCTCTCCTTCCTTCCTTCCGTCCGTCCGTCCATCCATAAATTTTCCCAGTGTTTGTTCTCCCCAGAGTGTCCCTTTTTTTCTTCCCCATTCTAGGGGCTCACCTCCCATCCAGCCCCACCCCCAAAGACCCCCAAACAGCTCAAACTGACAACTTTACCTTCCATTTCAAACCAGCCACTTCGTAGAAGCTGTACATGTCCTTCAAACTGAAAGAGACAGAGGGGGGCCTTTTCTACCCACATTCAATGCTCCAGTTCACACACGTGTCTTAAGATTTTCTCAATCAGATTGCCAACCCCCCATCCCCCAGTTCAAGAGTTTAAGGGCTCGGTCCCCGTTTAAAATAAAGTCTGGGCCAGAGTTTGTCATGCAAGTGCTTTGTGCACACCAACTCAGCTAACAGAGAGAGAGAGAGCTAAAAATAAGGATTGTTGCATCACTATATTTGCTGAGGGCCTGCAAAAAAAAAAAAAAAAAAAAA